>NC_066862.1:13523679-13526179 GCF_025177605.1 Cucumis melo
CCGAAATGACCTAGCCCAATAGGGAAATCCCAATTCATTGAGCCTTTTGATACAATCAAATAGAAAGCCCCAAGGGCGCCATATTCTAGGAGCCCAAACTATGTAATTGAAGAAATCCTCCTCTATCTCTATCTGTTGCGGGTCGAGGACTCCTTCCCCTTCTTCAAACTCCGATTCGTATTGTTGATAGAGAAATCTCTGATCAACGATAGAACAAGATCCATTTTGTATCATATCTAAGGGATTCCTGGGTTCGGGCCGAAGAAGCAATGTCACTCGATCATTATCAAATCGACTGCAATCTTTTTCTGTCCGTGAGGATCCCAACAGAGCGCCTTCTACTTCTAATAGGCCATGAACTAGATCAGAATCATTCTCAACGAGTCCATAGATCCCATTTTTTTCATCGGGTCCGGGTAGAGACCAAAGGTCTTGAACGACCAATCCGGCAGAACAAATCAAAACATAAAGAAGTATCATTAATTTCTTCATGCTCGTTTGAAGTTCGAAGTACCAGTTGTACAAATAAGAACCCCCTTCGTTACATGATTTCTTCTTCATATAGATAGATATAGGATCTATGGAGCAATTACTTAGAAGTACATTTTGTGCAACAGCCCTTCCTATCTGATAGAAAAGGATCGCATGATCCTGAAACGATCTTACCTGGGATAGCAAATCCCAAGTTTGTCTATGAAGAGCAGATTGAATTATATTAGTGTCTATAATTGATTTCTTCTGCGTAATACTAATCGATAGGGCCTCATTGGTAAGTGCTACAAGATCTCGTACATTGGAACCCATGGTTATGGAACCGAATCCATTAGTATGGAACATTTTCTTTTCCAAGCGAAATCCCCTAGTATATGAAAGAGTGAAAAAGTGCTTTCGTTGTTGTGGAATAAGAAGCCTTCGTATTTTAATGCATGTATTCAATTTATTCGGAGCTATTAGAGCGGGATCCACTTTTTGGGGAATATGGGTCGAAGCAATAACAAGAATATTTGTAGTGGAACATCTTTCAAAATCCCTGGAGAGATAGTTCACTAATAGACCAAGGGATAAGTAATTCGACTCAGTCACATACAGATTATGAATGTTTGGAATCCATATTATGCAAGGAGACATTGCTTTTGCTAATTCGAATTGAAGGGTGATATAAAATCGGTCTATTTCCAGCATCATATCCTTAGTTAGCGCATTCATCATAGTTAGAAGCTCCAGCTCCGTATCAAGGTCACGGTCGATATCGTCACTATCATCAATATCGCCACTATCATCAATATCGTCACTATCATCAATATCGTCACTATCATCAATAAGAAAACCCTTAGGCTTCTTATCCAGCAACTTGTTCAGAAATACTGTAACGAAAGGAAGATAGGAGTTTGTCGCTAGGTATTTGACCAAATAGGATCGTCCAGTTCCTATAGAACCTATCACTAAAATACCCCTAGAGGGGGGGAGGGCTAATAAGCGGAGCGAAAAGGGTTTTCCATGAGATGGGAAATGAAAACTATTAGCCCCACACGAGGTTTGTGAATAAGTGATTGTCTGATAATGAGCAAGGAATGTCCGTCTTTCTGCTAAACAGGATGTATTGAACTCATAATTCATTAGATACTTTTTATGAATGTCAACTAAGTATCGTAAGTAAATTACTCCCGGTTGTTCAATCATTTGATAACCAGAGTCATTCTTTGATAAATGATCACTATGAGTCAGACTCAATAGAATTTGATCAATCCTTTTTTCTGTCGTTAAGGTGGAGAACTGAATCAAGAATTCTCTTTCTTTATCATCAATCGAATCACTGTTCGAGACCCAGGATTGGATTTTCTCATCAATCCAATCACCGTTCACATTTTTTCTTATCAATGAATATATCTCTTTACTTGTATGACTTAGATGTCTCGTATTTCTCGAAAAAGCGATTCGATTGATGGGATTTGGTATGATACTTATGAGATCGATGAGATTGATATTCCAATCTTTCTTCTTCGAACGTATTGATTTGACCCCATAAGCGGGACCGCCACCCCATAGCATGTTGCCACCAGAGAGCAGAACCCCATATTTCTTCTAGAGAATCTCCTAATTGTTCCAGAGCAACTAGAAAGAGATTCTTTAACCAGAAAGAATTCCTGGGATACCTATCCAGAAGTTTTCGCAACTCAATCATGTATGATGGAATCATCAAAGATTTGACCTTTTCGAACTCTGTCTGTAACTCACTATAGGCTCGAGAAACAAAGAGAAGATGTGTACGAACGAGATATACAGCAATAAGAAGAAGGAAAAGGATTGAATAGAGGAACTCCCGAACATTTGGCCATCTCAGATGTGTCGATATCGATGGTGACTCATTATTTCGATGAATCATTTCTTCGGACAGAAGAAGATTAGGTAAACACTTACTCGAAATCTCACTTATCAGATTCCATTGTAGAAGACACAATTTTCTCTGAAGAATTCGCCATGATATTATGCATGGATCATA
>NC_066862.1:13536179-13543679 GCF_025177605.1 Cucumis melo
AAGGTAAAAATATTACTAGAATTTTCCATTAATACGACATGCTGCTTTTTCCATTCATTCCTTTCAGGATCAGTCGCGGTCTTACAAACTCTACCGATAGTATGGACGAATCTGTTACTTCATAGAAATGTGTAAAAGATGCTAGCCGCACTTAAAAGCCGAGTACTCTACCATTGAGTTAGCAACCCCAAAATATGAAAAATTTTTCTGTGTAGATACAATCGGAATCAAAATAACAAAAGAAATGAAATTAGATGACGTAATCAAAATATTGCAATAAAAAAAACTTCTTATATCACTTACACAAAAGTAATTTTTTGTATCACAAAAAATACAATGAGACCATCATGTGCGTGAAAAGCAAGGGTCATGAAAGGGAGATAACTAGCTTCATTTATACACAATCGGATTATATTTGTTTGATACACTGTTGTCAATATTAATGTGAATAATGAAAAACGCCTATAATGGACAAAACAAAAGAATTATAAATGAATAAAAAACAAATGGAAATAACAATTTGAGTTGAATAACTATATTTAACTAGATAAAGTTAACAAAATAGAATAAGAGAAAATATTCTAATAATAATAAATTCTATTAAAATAATAGAAAAGAATTAAAAAAAACTACGTACTTAGATTGGCACTATAGAGATAATCAACATAGATAGACATAAAAGATGTAGGCGAAAGAAGAAATTAAGGAAGAAGTAGAAAAAAATATATCGGGTTTGTGGATTGAATAAACCCGATATATTTTTTTTCTATTCATCTTAGATCAATTTATATCAATAAAATAAAAATCGATTTTTTCATTAGCGAAGACGCAATTTTAAGGTAATAAGTGTATAGTATGAATAGAACAAGAGAGAGGGGGAAATACTAAAGAAAAGGTTAGTCAAAGCTATATACAAGTTAAGTTATCACACCCTCGTTTTTTTATTTCATTAATAAAAATGGAATTTCGGTTATTGATTAAGGTGAAGTTCCGTAAAAACACCTGCCTTCTTTAAAATATCATGAACAGTTCCTGTAGGTTGAGCACCCTTTTCAAGGAAATATAGAATAGCAGGAACATTTAAATAGGTTTGATTCTTTATCGGATCATAAAAACCCACTTTACGAAGATCTCTTCCTTCTCTTCGGCATCGAACATCAATTGAATGATTCGATAAACGGCTCATTGGGATAGATGTAAATTTTAAGTACCCCCCCCCAGAACCGTATAAGAAGTTTTCTCCTCGTACGGCTCGAGGAAATTCAAAGTTATGTATAGAATTCTAATTAATGTCAAATAGATCTATAGATTATTAAATCAATTAGACTATGATTTAAAAATTTTTTTCTTATTCTTTTGTTTTTCTTTTGAAAAAAAAAACTCATTCTTATCCCCATAACTCAAGTTGGATAACTCTCACGCAAAGGAAAAAAACCCTTAAGCTTAAGCATTTCATTTATTGAGCGGTCTCTAACCTCTTTATTTTTGCCTGTCTCCGTTAGAATCTATTTCGATTCTTCATTCTGATCTAGTTTAGTTATTGAGACAATTGAAAAAGATTTTTACTTGTTCCGGGATCCTTTATCCTTTCCTTGAATCATTGGGTTTAGACATTACTTCGGTGATCTTTAATCGTTTCAAAATGGTAGCAACATACCATTTTTTTTGATTTCCTTTTTATCAAAGAATCATATAAATAATGGATTCTCGTGTGATACACTTTTAATCCAATTTGATGTTTGAATTTGAAACTTGTTCGAATTGGATCCTTTCGATTTGTATACCGAACCTATACTTACGAAGTAGTTTTAACTTATTGATTGACACTAACCCTAGATCTCTGCCCTTGATAAATGAATCAATACTTTCTACTCGAGCTCCATCATGTACTATTTACATCAAAAACCCTAAAAAAAAAAAAGAGCTCGAGTGCAACCGAACAAACTATGTCGAGTCAAGAGCATCTTCATTCCTATATAATATAAAATGGTGGGTGTAAGAATCCACAGTGGATCATGTCCTTCAAGTCGCACGTTGCTTTCTACCACATCGTTTTAAACGAAGTTTTACCATAACCTCTAATTTCTTGGAACTGGTATGTAATTGATTCATTTATGGAATCATGTATAGTCATTGGGTTAGTTGGTCCATAGTAATCTATACTCTTATGACATGGGTAGTTTTTGAAAAAGTCTTAGCAATACTTCAATTTATTGAAACCCATATTTTATTGTATATATTGTATCAATAACATTTTTTTGTATGAGTGCAATATTTATTTCTCTATATATAGATATTTTCTAGATAGAGAGAGATTTTTTGAAATTTCTATAAAATCAATTAAGAAATAATTAATTACGAATAATTAAGAATCTCCATTTTTCAATTTCTTCATAGAATGGATTCACGAGTTTAACACTTCTTCGAGTACCAAGGACTCATAAGAAATAATTAAAAAGATTTACTTGATTGAAAATTTACTACCTAAATATTATATTATAATATTATTTGAATAAATTTTTGTAAAGGATTTATTACATTTGATTATGATAAATAAATGTATATTCGGGATTAACCCATCAATTAGATAGATCTAAAATAAAAAAAAAAAAAAGAAATAAAACGATAAAAATAGATAATAACAATACATACATATCAGCATTTTCTGCCTAGTTTATTTAACTTAAGAGACTCAATAATCTTTCCTTAAAATAAAGTGAAAAAGATGTATGAATTGTTACTTGGATTTACAATTATTCATTACAGACAAACATACGAAAAAATGAGGTGAAAAGAAATACATAATATGTTACATATGTAACTTGATTCTTTGTTAATCAGATTCGGGCAGATATTCAAATTGATATCTTCCGTTATGGATTAACTCCTATCTACCCCCAATTAGATCGAGTAGATGCATCATAAATAAAAAAAGGATCCTACGGGGGACTGGACTAGTTTCGGAGGTGCTAGACTATCTTGTATAAGGCGAAAGTCAAACAGATCTAGAGTAAACGATTGTTCCTACCTATTTTTTTTTATTTGACTCTAAAATTTAGTACCCTAAACCCTAAATAGGTCTTAAGTTTCTTAAGACCATTAATTCAATTCCATTAGTGCCAAAAACACAAGACCTTCGTGTTTATAATTCAGAAATCCACAGAAAAAAAATACTCGGGTTTCACAAACCATTTAAGAGATAGAGAATAATAGAGGCTTTCGCATTTCTGAAATGCATCATTATAAGAAAATAATAAAGAACAATCACATTCGATCTATATTTAGACTCTTAAGCATAAGGTTGTTTAAAACGGCAATCTATAGTCTGATATCGAATATTTTTCCATATATCTTATAATATACTATTATTATATATAATAATAATACGCATACTCTGGGACGGAAGGATTCGAACCTCCGAATAGCGGGACCAAAACCCGTTGCCTTACCACTTGGCCACGCCCCATTTATATTCAACACTAATAAACACTAATATTGGTAGTGCTTAGTCGTCAATTCCAGTACAAATATTTATAGAATAAATTAGATTGTTGCTCAGATTTTGATACGTTTATAGATCCAATTAAACTCAATTTATTGATCATTACATATAATTCCATTAAGATATTGTATGAAAGTAGGATTTCTTCTATTCTCGTTTTATTTGAGAATTGAAGGATTTTTGATTGGCTGAGTTCAAATCAAAGAAAGGTTTTTTGACCTACTTTATGTTATTAATTTTTCCCTTATCCCTTATATCATAGCAATAATAGGGGATTAATAACTCAATCAAATCAAAAGAAATACAATTATCTTCAAGAACAAAGAAAAAAAAATTGTTATGCTTAATATCTTAAGTTTCATCGGTATCTGTCTTAATTCTTTCCTTTATTCAAGTAGTTTTTTCGTCGCCAAATTGCCCGAGGCCTACGCTTTTTTGAATCCAATAGTAGATGTTATGCCAGTAATACCTCTATTCTTTTTTCTATTAGCTTTTGTTTGGCAAGCTGCTGTAAGCTTTCGATAATATTTTTAATACTGTCCGAGACAAATTCATGATTTACTAGAAAAAAAAAAAAAAAGATTCTAACTAGTTATAAGATCAGATAAGTTGTACATACAGTCTGAAGCTTTAAGTTGAATCCAATATTGAAATTATTCTATAGCTATGATAAATCTGGATCACTCTCATTTTCTTATTCTTACTTTTTTCCTGTTGAACGACCCTCTTCGAGTCCCCCACAATATAGAATTGTGGGTATGAAATCCAATTTTGAGTAATCAAGGACTCAACTCTTAAAATTTTTTCCTATTTATAGAAATAACTTCACTGCATTTCTTGGTGTCAAACCAGATTAAAATAGAGAATCTATTCTCTTAAAAAAAAAATGATCTTGGAGATTGTGTAATGCTTACTCTCAAACTATTTGTTTATACAGTAGTAATATTCTTTGTTTCTCTCTTCATTTTCGGATTCCTATCTAATGACCCGGGACGTAATCCGGGGCGTGAAGAATAACAAAATCAGATTTTTTTTCCTTGCTTGATTTTGAAATGTTCTTAACATTTTATCTATTCCACATCTTTCCTCAACTATAAAAAAATACCAAGTAATTGACAGAAACGGAAAGAGAGGGATTCGAACCCTCGGTACAAAAAAATCGTACAACGGATTAGCAATCCGACGCTTTAGTCCACTCAGCCATCTCTCCCCAAATTGAAAAAGGATAATTACTATGATACATTGTATAAAAAATAGAAAATAAAGGCTTGAAAAAAGCCCTTCTTTATCTCTCTTTATTATCTTTATCTACCCCTTTATAGATATATAATTTCATTATATTGATATAGATAATTATCTAGATATATCGATGGATATCTATCAAATCGATAAAAACTTTTTTTTATTAGGAATTCCATTTAGATAAATTAGATTTCATTAGATAAGGGCTCAAAAGAAGAGATATCTTCAATCCTAATATATAAATAATACCAATATATTAAAGATTCATAAAAATATTTATAAATAAAAAGAAAGTACCTTTTTTAGTTTATTTCATCCGAAAAGCCCTTTTCTTTTTATTTTTAGTTCCACGGCCTGGCCTGGTCAGTACCTAGCCGGGCTTTTTTTGTTCCAATAAATCGTAGATCAAATTATTTATTTGATTTGAAAATGTTTTTGAAAAAAAAAAAAATAGAAACAACAAGAATCCTAAGAAGATTTATTATTTCAATTCCTATGATACAGAAAAAGATGATATAGAATCAAGGTTCGATTTCTTATTATTATTTTTTAGTACTTTACTAGAATAAAAAACTTGTTAATTAGTTAATTAAAACGAGTCCTCTTTTCCTAATCTCATTAGTGGCCCTGATGAAAATACGTCAACGCTCAAATTTTCATGATTATTTTCTGATCCGATCTTTTTATTACTTATTAATACGACTTATTTTCGTCTTCGACAAAAGGTCCATTTATATACAATAATTGCATTGTAGCGGATATAGTTTAGTGGTAAAAGTGCGATTCGTTCTATTAATCCCTTAATAGTTAAGGGATCCTTCGGGTTGATTAATATTCCGATCAAAAACTTTATTTCTTAAAAGGATTTAATCCTTTACCTCTCGATGAAAGATTCGAGGAAAAATAAAAATTCTCGTGATTTGTATCCAAAAATATGTTCTAAATTGAAAAAATTGGATCATGAAATTACGAAACATAATTTTATTGAATTGGATCAATACTTCCAATTGAAGGAATAAGGGATCCATGGATAAAGGTGGAATTTTTTCTAATCGTAACTAAATCTTCAATTTTTTCTTTGTATAAGGGAGATTGAAGCAAAACAAAATAGCTATTAAACAATGTCTTTGGTTTACTAGAGACGTCGACATCGTTTTTTTAGCTCGGCGGAAACAAAATACTTTTCCTAAGGATTATATTAAATAGAAATAGGGAACGAAATAAATAACTGGAAAGATTGTTATAATCTCCTCTTGTATAGGGATCATCTATAAAGCGGGTCCTTTTGAATGCATTCAGACGGAAAGGCTGACATAGATGTTATGGATGGTATTTTTTTTTGTTTACATCTTATAAATTTAGGAATTTATCCATCTTCCATAAAGGAGCCGAATGAAACCAAAGTTTCACGTTCGGTTTTGAATTAGAGACGTTCAGTTCAAAATGATGAATCAACGTCGACTATAACCCCTAGCCTTCCAAGCTAACGATGCGGGTTCGATTCCCGCTATCCGCTTATCTTATCTTATAATATTCTTATCTTATAATTTATATATATTATAAATAGAAATTAATTAATAATGGAATTACTCAAATAAAAATTTTCAATTTACTTAATTTTAACTAAATTTTAACTAATGTATTAGTTAATGTAATGCATCATTGAATTCAATATGCAATTTCCGGAATTCTCACACATTTTTTTTACGAACAAGAGAGGTGAAAATACGAAAAAAAAAATTGGAATCAAAAGCGTCCATTGTCTAATGGATAGGACATAGGTCTTCTAAACCTTTGGTATAGGTTCAAATCCTATTGGACGCAATTTTTTTTCATATATTTTTTTTTAGTTTTAAATTTTCTATATCATGTCAAGAAAGGAAAGATTTTGAATGATTTGAATAAGAGACGCTTATTTATTAATAGTAATTTATAAATTAGTTTTAATATTAATTGTAACTCTAGTTTTAGATTTATTATATAAATAAACTAATAATTCAATTCTGTTTTATTTGAAGATAAGATATTAGTAGAAAGGATATTCAAATTCCAAATATTAAGATATTTATGATATTCTAAATATATTATTAGAAATATAATCTAATTTTAACTTTAACTATATTTATAAAAAAATTTCTTAATTGTATTTACATTTCATTTTAATATTGATATATATTTCTAGAAATATTATCTACTTTCTTTAATATATTTATATATATTTTTTATTTTATATAAATTATATATATATATATTCTACCTACTAACACCTAATAAATGAAAAGAATGAAATTATTTCATGTTTCAATTTTAACATTTGAAAGTTCTAAAATTGATTTATACTTTACTTGTTTTCTTTTATACTTGGTCTTGAAGTAGAAAACGTTCCATCTGTTCCTGAATAGCTTCTTTCAAAAGGGCTTCCGCTTCAGTGGTCAATGTCTTCGTAGAAGAGATTATTTCTTGAAACTGAGGTTTATTCGTTTTTACGTAAGTACGTAACTCAAGAAGAAATTTCCTTACTTGTCCAATTTCTAATGAATCAAGATAACCATTAGTTCCGGTATAAACAGTCATTATCTGTTCGTCTACCGTGAGAGGTGCTGATTGGGATTGTTTGAGCAACTCACGTAATCGTTGACCTCTTGCCAATTGATTCTGAGTAGCTTTATCGAGATCAGAAGCGAATTGCGCAAAGGCTTCTAATTCGGCAAATTGAGCCAATTCCAATTTTAATTTGCCGGCTACTTGTTTCATGG
>NC_066862.1:13546179-13550673 GCF_025177605.1 Cucumis melo
GGTTACATTTTTCATATGATCTCCTTTTATAGATAAAACTAATTATCTATTTCTTTCTATTTTTTTTTTATTTTATTAATTTCCTATTTCTATTCGAAATAGAGTAAAAAATATGTTGTAAGAATCCTAAAAAAAAAGTTCCATTCGAGATTGGACTAAGAAAGGGAAGGAAGAAGGCGAGTCAGTATGCTAATGCCTCATCCTCAAATCAATCCTTCCCATAGGTTATTGTCCCAACGAATAAGTAATTGTAGGAGTGAAAGCTTCGTATAATTCGAAAAAGCAAGAGCAGCAAGTCCAAGTAAATAAAATACGAAAAAAAATACGTAATTTTTTTAGGATTAAACAAAAGGATTCGCAAATAAAAGTGCTAATGCTACAACTAGTCCATAAATTGTTAAAGCTTCCATAAAAGCCAGACTAAGCAATAAAGTACCTCGGATTTTTCCCTCCGCCTCGGGTTGTCTCGCGATCCCTTCTACAGCTTGGCCCGCAGCAGTACCTTGACCAATCCCAGGTCCAATAGAAGCAAGCCCGACGGCCAACCCAGCAGCAATAACGGAAGCGGCAGAAATCAGTGGATTCATGATAAGTTCCTCACACCAAAAGAAAGAAATGGTTAATGATACAATCAACCAATGAATTATAACTTATTATTCCATCACTAAGATTTATCCAACTAAAAATTACGAATTGAAGTAATAATATTATTGAATCGTCCAAACTACTTCAATCTCTCTTTTTTAGTTCCTATCCATCCACGTAGTTTTTGTGAATCCATACGACTTTTGTTCTTCCATTTCTTTTAAAGCATTCTTTGAATTCTTCATTGTTTTTCTTGATTTAATCTCTCTATTCATTCAATATTGAATTCAAAATTACATTACAGCCGAAACAGAAGGACTTCCATTGTAAGCCCTATCTAAATTCACAGTAGTAGGGCGGATTAGATATATCTTTAGTTCCTATATAACTAGTTAATATCTAATATAACATATACATGTGTTTCTTACCTAACGTAAACCAATTATTCATATCTTGGATTCCATCGAATTTGAGAATCATTCTTCGAAATATCCACAAGGGTTGTCTTATAGCAATTCGATTCAATACATCTAGTTGACTCCACTCTCCTCTACTCTACCCTACCCAATCCTTTTTTCTCGTTTTTTGGAAACCCTTTCTTTTTAGAATTATCCCACATGGAGACAATCAATCTAAATGAACGAATTCATTAGTCCAAATCCTTGCATAGAAATATCAATATTTTATTAATCTAAGTTCATGTAATTTTTTTTTGTTCAATCGTTGAGAGGAAAAAGATCTTTTAGATCTCTTTCCTTTTTTTTTAATTCCCGAATATCGTAATCTTTCTAGTCTTACTCCCTAGATAGTATATACCTTCCTTATTTTTTGATTATTTGTATATTTATGTTCCCTAAGTAGATTATCTTGAGCCATGTATACATTGCCTTGGTCTAAGCTAAAAAAAAGAGTATTTAGAAAACTAATCAATGATGACCCTCCATGGATTCGCCTATATAAGCTGCAGCTAAAGTTGCAAAAATAAGAGCTTGAATACCACTTGTAAATAATCCAAGGAACATAACAGGTATAGGAACTACTAAAGGTACTAAAGAAACAAGAACAACAACTACTAATTCATCAGCTAATATATTTCCGAAAAGTCGAAAACTAAGTGATAAGGGTTTTGTGAAATCTTCTAAGATGTTAATGGGTAAAAGGATTGGAGTTGGTTGAATGTATTTACCGAAATAACTTAATCCTTTTTTGCTAAGACCCGCATAAAAATATGCTACTGATGTGAGTAAAGCTAAAGCAACAGTAGTATTTATATCATTTGTGGGTGCGGCTAACTCTCCGTGAGGTAACTGTATGATTTTCCAAGGTAAAAGAGCTCCTGACCAATTCGAAACAAAAATAAATAGAAACATAGTTCCAATAAAGGGAACCCATGGACCATATTCTTCGCCAATCTGAGTTTTGCTCACGTCTCGAATGAATTCAAGGACATATTCGAAGAAATTCTGACCGTCAGTAGGAATGGTTTGTGGATTACGAACAGCTATAATGGCTGAACCTAATAAGATAGCAATTACAACCCAAGAAGTAATAAGTACTTGGGCATGGACTTGGAAACCTCCTATTTGCCAATACAAGTGTTGGCCGACTTCCACACCAGATATATCGTATAACCCTTTTTGTGTGTTGATAGAACATAATAGAATATTCATATTGCCCTCTGAAAGAAATAGAACTGTAAAACAAATTATTTTGATTCGACTGTCTTTTTTTTTTACTTGCCTTGAGTTGTCTATTTTTGATACCAATTTATTACATTACAATATCCCTAGTTTTTTTTATCTCTTTTGTGCGATTCGGGAATAGTAACCAATTCCCGAAATCTATGGAGTTCCCCCCAAAATTGATTTATCTTATTATTAATCAAGAATTTCGTATAGAGCTAGAACGACCCTCCGAAATTGCAAATACTAATTTGTTAAGAATTAATCGGATTGAAGCTATAGCATCATCATTCGCTGGAATCGAAATATCTGCGAGATCGGGGTCACAATTTGTATCAATTAAACAAATAGTTGGAATTCCCAACGTGATACATTCTTGAAGAGCCCGATATTCTTCTTGTTGATCAACGATTATTACAATATCGGGTAACCCCGTCATATATTTAATCCCGCCCAGATATGTTTGCAAGTGAGATAATTGTCTCTTCAACATAGCGGCATCCCTTTTCGGAAGACGGTTGAGTCCCCCCGTCTTTTGTTCCGTTCTCAAGTCCCTGAACTTATGAAGTCTCGTTTCTGTAGTAGACCAATTTGTTAACATCCCCCCGAGCCATTTTTTATTAACATAATGACACCGAGTCCTTGTTGCAGCCCGGGCTACTGAATCCGCTGCTTTATTTTTGGTACCAACAATTAAGAATTGTTTGCCCCTAGTTGCTGCATCAAAAACTAAATCACAAGCTTCTGATAAAAAACGAGCAGTTTGAGTAAGATTTATAATATGAATACCTTTACGTTTTGCAGAGATATAAGGTGCCATTCTAGGATTCCATTTCCTAGTACCATGACCAAAATGAACTCCTGCCTCCATCATCTCTCCCAAATGGATGTTCCAATATCTTCTTGTCATTTCTCCCCCCACTTCCTCGCTTTTTTTTCTTAAAAAAAGAGACGAGCTGAAATAGAAATAAATAATTGTTCCCATGGAACCTTATCCTCTACCTCGACCGGGGATTGACTGTTGATACACAATCCAAGCCATTAATTTTTTTCTATTCGTTATTATCTTATTACCAAATTAACGCGGCTAGTTAACAGGATGACTCCACTTTTATGAATCATTAAATCCTAGAAATGCTTGTTCTGATGTATCATGTAAATTCGTTGAAATGAAAAAATCAAATAATTCTTTGTGGTGGAACAAAATATCTCTCATTTCCCCCTCGAAAATTTTTTTTGGGGGGGGGTTCTAAAGGAATATTGTTATGTTGCCTCGAACGGTGCGCTAATTCTCTGAATCCGGTACCAACTGGTATCATTCCTCCTAGAACAACGTTCTCTTTCAAACCTCTCAACCAATCGATACGACCTCGGAGGGCGGCTTTTGCTAAAACTCGAGCAGTTTCTTGAAAACTTGCTTCCGATATGAAACTTTGAGTATTTAGAGATGCTTTCGTTATTCCCAATAATACGGCTCGGTAACAGATCGCTTCTTCCAAAGCACGCCCTGTTCGTTCCGCTCGTAACAACCCAATGAGTTCTCCAGGTGAAAAAACATTAGACATTCCATCTTCTGAAACCAAGACTTTTGATGTTATTTGACGTACAATAATTTCGATATGTCTATTATGGATCTCCACCCCCTGGGATCGATAAACCTTTTGGATCTTATTAACCAAAGAGATACGACTTTGCACTATCGTTAGTTCAGAACCAATCAAAAATCCCCAAGGAATTCCAAGAATTCTTGTTATACGCTCGTTCCAACCCTCAATTCTCTTTTCTAGGCTCATCGATATTGAATCAATCGAACGCACTTCTAATACTTGTTCGACTTTTGGAAGACCCTGCGTTATATCACCAGATCGTGATTTTTCATATATAAATGTAACTAAAGTATCTCCTTCGTAAAGCATTTCGCCATAATGGCGATGAACAGTTGCTCCTGAAGTGGCCAAATAAGGCTTAGCTAATCTTATTACTACAGAATCAACTTCAACAATTATAATTTGACCCGATTTTAGGTGTGGTCTATTTTTGGCTATACATACATTTTCAAAAAAAAAATGTCCAAGACTAATTCTTGTTCTTGTAGGTGTTTCTTCACAATAATTATTGTGATAATTATGATGCAGAAAATGCCAATTCAAATTAAATGTATTGAAAACGATGTTACTGCATGGATCGGAATTGAAAATCCCCCCGTTTTCATCCATTAAATAATATT
>NC_066862.1:13550773-13574133 GCF_025177605.1 Cucumis melo
AAAAGTTGAAATTTGATCAAAAACCTTCCCAGATATATTCTAATCTATAAGTAGTTTTGACTCGGCATATTAGAATGAATAAGTAGCAATCTTGACTCCGTCTCAATCGACCCCTACGTGGGCTTTCTCTCGTCGAGCTTCGCACCTCTCGCTTTAGTAGCTCAATCCCCCACTCGGCCCCGGTCTCATTCCGATGTACTGAATGATGAAGTAGAAAGAATGAAAAAAGACCATAAAGAACTTATCCTCGTCATCCATCTGACCTGAAACCTACGGAAAGGACGATGACCCAAGGAAAAATACAGGGTGGATTAAGGGATAATCCCGGAAAGTCAAATCACTTCTTCTCTCTTTGTTCTCTGGATCAGCGCCTATTCTTTCTTTTTGGGTCCGTATCCCATCTTCATCCTTTCCCCATTTTCATTCATCCTTTCTATCTATTTTCCTTGGTCCAGCCTCAGCAGAAACCTCACGACCCCACTCCTAAGCATCTTCCTTTACATCGGCCGCCACCAGGCCTAGCCTGGAAGAGAGGTTTGAGTCTCGCAGCCGTCTTTGCCTCCGAACCGCCTACCTAGCCTTTCTTTTCAAATCAAGGCTTTGACTCTATCACAATCACATGCCTTTAATACGGGATCGAAAGCTGGGGTTTGGAAGGTCAACCAAATCCCACCTTATAGAAAGAGTATGACTCGCAATCCTTTGCGGACCACTAACCTGCTCGCCAAGAGAAAGGCTATCGGGATCCCACCGGCTAGGCTAGTAAAGACCTCTGAACCTCTTCTGCCCACACCTACTCACGAAGGATAGTCTCGAGAGATCGCGAGCACATGGAAAGATGGAGTCTTGGATGATAGGCTTTGATTTTCATTAATCCGGCTAAGCCTTGAATTTCATGATGAGGCAAGAGCAGACTGAAAGAAGAGCGACTGCTTATTCAACGTCCTCCGTAGTTTCATCTGGCTCCGGTTCATCCTCTTCGGATGAGAATTCCCTATATGCCTCGTGAGAATTTGAAGGTTACTTTCAGCAATTCAACCTCCTCGCCCATTTTCTTCTTTCATTATCAGAAAAGATTGAAAGAAAAAGAAAGAAAATTCAGTCAAGACTATTATCATTAAGAAAAGTAGTACTGATTTTGAGTGGAAATTGAAGTTCAAACTGATCGTTTAGAAAGAGTATGAAATTACTATGCGGAAAAAGAAAATATGGTCCTTAGTGGAATCAGACTCGTCCTTCCGCCGTTCTAGTTCCCACGTAGCGGTGAATGAATCTCCTTTTTCACGCTTCCTTGGCTACTTAATGTAGTCACTAAAAGGAAGAAAAGTCGACAAAGAGGTTCAGTAGGACGGCGCCCTAGCTTCAGTCCTCGCCTATTTTTTGGACTGATTTCATTCCTTTTCTCAGTGGAGGCGGAGTAGGAGTGTAGCTGCAGTCCTTTCCTTCGATCGCTCATGATCAGCTTATCTTTCTCTAGGATTGACATTAATCTACTCTCAAGATGTCCCACCTTTGTGACTCTTTTTTCATGAGGAGAAGTCGGGATTGGAAGAAGAAAAAGTGGAAGAGCAGCTCAAGAGGCAGAACAAGAGGCAAGAGCTAGAACAAAGCCATAGGCGGACCATAAGACAAGGAGTTGGATCGGGAAGGTCTTCTCTGTAGCATTCTCAGTTGCGGGATCGGTATGTGATCCCGCGTAGTGGGCCCTTGCTGCTCGACCTTCTTTAGACAGGGAGTCAGTCGGGGAATCTGTCCCTCTTTCATTCTCTCTTGCAGCTGAGTCACTTCATCAGTCTGGAAGGGGGCTTTGTTCTTTCTTCCATTCTTCTTTCCCTTCGAGTTGAAAGATCGGTAGCATAAGAAGAAGTTTGCCTAGGGTTCAGATGCCTCATCCGTTGAGAGGTAGGGCAGATCGCGCCATCGTCACGCCTCATAAAAGGCTTATGAAAGCTCCCAAGATGTAATCCTATCGATTTGACTCTTATTTGACGTTCAAAGAACCCCGTAGTAGGAGTCTTGCCCTTGCATCCTCCATTTTGGGGACAGGAAAGGAAGAAATCGTCGGCCAGACAAGTAAGTCAGAAGGGCAGAATGAGAAAGATCAAGGGAGGCGAGATGGAAAGGATAAGATCAAGCCCTTGTTCATTGAGTTGAGAAGAATTTGAGAAAGAAGGAAATCCACTTTCCTTCTCCACACTGATCGGGATTCCTGCCCAACTGGGGCTTCTTACCGCGTAGTGGGCTTTCTCTCTCCTTCTTTGCTCCCGATCCGATACAGTCTCAGATAAATGAACCTTCCTTTCAATTCAAGGTAGGCACAATCGCTTGAGTCTATAGGCTACTTCTCTACAAGGTCGACTTTCTTCTTCTCTCATTTCAAAGGTAGGGTGACTCAGGGATCAAGGAGTTCGAAAGGAGCTCAATCTCTTCTTAAGAACTAGATTTTCCAATTAATTAATTGAATAAGGAGAAAGCAAAGATTCTCAATTCTGAATTAATAGAACGAAGAATCGAAATGAGATTTTGAAATTACGTGATAGAATCTATATTCTCTTTATTAGATAGTTCTTGCTTTCTCTATCTTTATATGTACCAGAATGGATCATTCTCTTTTCATTCAAAAGATGTCAAAATTTCTCTATTTTCGTGAAATATATATATTCTAAAAAGTCCTATTTTGCTTGATTTTTTTATCTATTTTCGTTCAATAGAAAGATTCGAAAAAGTCAGATGACGAAGGAAGGAAAAAAGTAGAAAAATGAATTGCAATGAAAGAATCAAGCCTAGGCGCAAAGAATATTGCTCAAAGAAATTCAATGTTCAAACTTCTAATAGTCCTCCGGCGCAACAAAAGAAAGGCAGGGATCTTCAAAGAGCCTGTCTTTCTCACTCAGGAGCGGAAGCGTAGCTACGCGTAGCGGACAGCCTGAAACTAAAGACTTGCTTTCTCCTTTGGAGCTCCAGCGGAGCGTAGCGGAAAGAGCCGTAAACTACTGGATATTTATCCTATCCTTTCTCTGAAATTTGTAAACTCTCGCAATATTCTTTCGATCATTCTTTGAGCCCGTAGTTAGGAGTATTAAGACCGGAGGATTTATCCGTAGGACTCTAAAAGGTCCAGGTGACTATCCGTATTAACCTAGCTTTCTGCGCCTTCAGCATAATCTATTCTTTGAGCCGTCCGGAGGATTTATCCGGAGGACTATCCAAACAAAGGTCCAGGTGATTTATCCGTAGGACTATCCATTATCATAGAACTTTGCGCCTTTATTTCTCAGGAGCGGACACAGCCGTCAACTACTTTCCTTTTATCCTATCCTTTCTCCTACGCGGAATCAAGAATAGACCTCTCTTTATCCGTCCTCCGGACTATCCATTAGAAAAGTTTGAAGATGTCATTTCTTTTCGCAATATTCTTTGCGCAAGGCATCCTTAATCTTGCAATTAATTAAACTACTTTTTTCCTTCTTTTTCAGACTAAATCGAATCTATCTAAATAACGAT
Source organism: Cucumis melo (assembly GCF_025177605.1). NCBI lineage: Eukaryota > Viridiplantae > Streptophyta > Magnoliopsida > Cucurbitales > Cucurbitaceae > Cucumis > Cucumis melo. Next base: position 13,554,278 of record NC_066862.1, read on the forward strand.
AATTGAGTGAAAAACAAGGCATTTGACTTTCTTTCTTTCTACTTCCCTATATATTCTGATCAGCTCTCCTTATCAGTCGAGCCCTAGCATTTTATGGGATTGAACTCCGTAAAAACAAGGTTATTCAAGAATAATTCTTCTTTCATTCTCGTTAATGAGCTTCTTTTCTTTTCTTGACTTTGAACAGGCTCAATGCAATTTGAGCTTTCACCGCTACGCTCCGCTCCTGAGAAAGACAGGTCCGGAGGATTTATCCGTAGGACTCTAAAACGGAGGACCCAGAGAAATAAAGGCTCAATGCAATTTGAGCTTTCACCGCTACGCTCCGCTTCAAGAAAGTGGTTTCACCACGTAGCTCCGGATACAGGATAGGATAAATATCCAGTAGTTGACGGCTCTTCGCTACGCTTCAAGAAAGTGGTTTCACCACGTAGCTCCGCCTCTGCTACGGATACAAGTAGTTGTTCCGGATAAGAGTTCCGGATAAATATCTAAGTAGTTAGATAACTAAAGGAGAAAGTGCTTTCACCGCTACGCTACGGCTCCGCTGCTTGGATCTGACTGAATCCGCTTGCTTGGATCTGACTGAATCTGCTTGCTTGGATCTCATGTTCGCGATAGCGACCCCCTGAATCATATCCTTTGAAATTCTAAGTTGTTCCGGATAAGAGTTCCGGATAAATAGTAGTTAGATAAATAAAGGAGGTAGGAGGTAGTTGACTGTCCGCTACGCTACGGCTCTGCCTCCGCTCCGGAAGTGCTTTCAGGCTGTCCTGTCCGCGTAGCTGAAAGAAAGTGGTTGACGGCTGCTATCAATCGCTGCCATCAATCAAGAATCTACCTTTTTTGTACACGGTTTTCCTACTTTCTTTTGGACACGTCCGCTATTGCCTTGAGTCCTTTTCCTCGCTAAGCTAAGAAAGAGGTCCGGCCATACGTCCGGCTTTTCATTGTCGGCGATATCGATATCGATCCGGCTGCCTTCTTCTGGCTTCGCCCTGAAGTTCAGATTGGAAGCGGAACTGGATAAATATCCGGAGGAGCGTAGCGACTCTATCTTTTTGAGATAGCTACCCCGTAACTCTATCTTTATTGAGAGATAGCTACCCCGTAGTAGCGGACAGCCGCCAACTCTTTCAGCCTAGCGCGTAGCTCCGCGGTGGCTTCTAAGTATAGGAATAGGATTTGGCCTGGCTGATTTGGACAGGCCCGGCTCTCGGTCGGTGGCTTCGCCCGCGCAGTGCTTTCTTTCATACTGAAAGCGCAATATTCTTTGCGCCTTTCGATTTCAGTGAAAGAGCTTTTTTCCAACTCGGATTCAGTATTGGGATCCTTCCTACGTCTTCTTCTATCCTCTGCTCGTTCTAACCTCTAAGCAAGCCTCAAAGGATCAAAGTATTTGAGCTTTGCGCCTTTCTTTGGGGTCTTTGTACTTTTGACTTTGTGCTCGGTCAAAATCAAGCGGAAATCTTCCAGTCCGGAGGACTATCCATCCGGAGGCTCAAAGAATTTGAGAGACGAAGGCCTCGCAATATTCTTTGCACCTGCGGAGCGGAGCGTAGCGGACACAGCCGTCAACTACCGGATATCTCTTTCTCCTCACATATTCAGGATCAAAGTCTTTCGCAAATTCTTTGCGCCTTCTGAATTTCTTTCTCAGGAGCGGACAGCCTGAAACTAAAGACTTTCTTTCTCCTCCGAAGAAGCAGAGCGGAGCGTAGCGGACACAGCCGTCAACTACTTGATAGTTATCCTATCTTTCTCCTACGCGGAATCAAGAATAGACCTCTCTTTATCCGTCCGGAGGACTATCCATTAGAAAAGTTTGAAGATGTCATTGATTTGACCTAGATTTTGATAATGGACCTCTTGCAATTAATTAAACTACTTTTTTCCTTCGTCATCATACTTTTTCTCATATTGAGATTGAACGAAAATAGAGAAAAAATCAGGCATTTGACTTGAAAAGTGGCCTTCCGTATTATATTCTGATCAGCTCTCCTTATCAGTCGAGCCCTAGCAAAATCATGTATTTCACTCCAGGTTATGAAAGAAGAATGAAAGAAGAATTCTCGTTAATGAGTTCATTCTTCTTTTCTTTTCTTTCCTTTTCACAGGTCCGAAGGACAGAAAGGTTAATATGGATAGTCCTCCGTTTTAGAGTCCTACGGATAAATCCTCCGGACGGATAAATAGAGGAGAAAGTGCTTTAAGGCTGTCCGCTACGCTTTCGCTCCTCTCCTTTCAGTCGAGCCGCTTTCGCTCCTCCGTTCTAATGGACCAAAGAATATTGCGAGGCGCAAAGTTCTAATGGATAGTCCTACGGATAAATCCTCCGGACGGTGCAAAGCTCAAATACTTTGATCCTGTAGTTGACGGCTCTTCGCTACGCTGGAGCTACGGAGAAAGAAATGAAGGTGTCTGGTGTCCGCTACGCTGGAAATGGAAAAGAAAGGTGCAAAGAATATTGCGTCAATGAACAAAGGTTTCAGGCTGTCCGCTACGCGTAGCTACGCTTCCGAGAAAGAAAGTAGTGAAATACAGGAGAAAGTAGTGAAATACAGGAGGGAGGTGGTCCGGAGAAAGACAGGAGAAAGAAAGTCTTTAGTTTCAGGCTGTCCGCTCCGCTACGCTGAAAAAGGGAAAAATCAAGGGCGAAGGCACCGATTTTCTGGAAAAGAGAAAAGAAAGGGATAAAGCGCGTAGTGCGGTGTCCGGTGTCCGCTACGCTGGAAAAGGGAAAAGAAAGGGAAAAGAGAAAAGAAAGAAAGGTAGGTGTCCTGTCCGCTCCGCTGGAAAAGAAAGGGAGAAGCCAGCGAACCCACCGCTCTGCTACGCTGAAAGCAAGTGCTTTAAGGCTGTCCGCTACGCGTAGCTTCCGCGTAGGAGAAAGAGCAAAGAATATTGCGAGAGTTTACAAATTAGGAGAAAGTGCTCATTAACGAGAATGAAAGAAGCTCAAAATGGGAATTCTTTATGTGCATCTTTGTGCTAGATTTCAGATTAATCTGCTAGAGGGAAATCCAAGAAAATGCTAGGATCAAAGAATCCCACGGAGCGGGAGGACTTGTTCATAGAATAATCATTCAAAATCTTGAATTTTTCTACAATTCTCGTTATTTAGAAATATGAGAAAAACTATGATGACGAAGGAAAAAAGTAGTTTCATTAATATGGATAGTCCGAAGGACGGAGAAAGACAGGCTCAAAGAAGAATATTGAGAACATGGATACGATACCAAAAAGGATTTGATCATTTTAGCATTGGCCCAGGGGTTCCACTCGTTGTCATAAAAGAAGTACCTCGTCAGTGAGGTTTATTTAACCTCCCCTTCTTCTAAGTAGGGGTCATGCTCGTGCGGGTGCCCTAGGAAGAGCTCGCCCTTTATTTGCTTTTGGGAGGCTTGAGAGAGCGTGATCAGTATAAATCTCCTTATCTTTCCTCCGTCCCGGATCATTTGTAGTTTTTTTCCAAAACATTCCCGGCGCAGCCTATTGGCTTGCCTTTTGGGTTTATCCTTCCTCCTAAAAACCACCTAATTGCCAGAGTTTTTCTCTGTATACGGCATGGGATTTGGCCCGCAGCGAGAAAAGAATCCTTCGAAATCTCTGAATACTAAATTCTTCATATACGAAATTCTTCATTTTGCTAAAACTGAGAAAAGTTATTAAAACTAATTAGGTACGGATTGTCCGACTAAAACTAGTACAAGAAAGAGGGAAGGAAGAACGGATTGGTTTAGCCGTCACGGATAGACATTTCTGTATTCCCTTTCAATCTTCTTTGAGCCTGTCTTTCTCCGTAGCTCCAGCGTAGCGTAGCGGAAATCTTCTTTGAACCTCTATTTATCCGTCCGGAGGATTTATCCGTAGGACTCTAAAACGGAGGACTATCCATTAGAAGGGCTTGCTTTGCGCCTTCGGACCTGTCCGGAGGACTATCCATATTAACCTACGGACCACAAAGTCAAACTAGAATCAAACTATGTTCATTTCTTTTATAGGCTTGATTCTTGAATTGCGTTTTCCCGTCCGAAGGACCAAGCTTTTTTGACCTTTTTTATAGGACTTTTTCTCATCTTTCTATTGAACGAAAATAGAGAAAAAAATCCTTCGTCATCTGACTTTTTCTCATCTTTCTATTTAACGAAAATAGAGTTCAAAATCAGGCATTTGACTTTCAAAGTTGCTACAAAGTGGTTTGCTCTCCTTATCAGTCGAGCCCTTGCATTTTATGGGATTCTTGGATTTGAGTCTTCAATCTAGCACAAAGATGAAAATTCCCATTTTGAGCTTCTTTCATTATCGTTAATGAGTGAATTCTTCTTTTCTTTTCGTCAACTCATCTGGAGTAGCTTAATTAGGCTGGTCTCGCCTAATTCTTGACTTTCTTCCGATCAAAGAGTGGGTTTGCCTACGCACGCGCCCGTGAAGCCGGGATTCTCATATTTCATGGCCCATGGCACCTATTTGACCTTCTTTGTAGAGGGAAAGAGAAAAATTCCCCACTCGTTCAGACACGCCCATTCGCCTGATAGCGCATTACCGTCAAACCCCAACCTATGCACACCTCCAGACCTTGAATTGGGCGCTTCGCTGACTATTTCAGTGAGAGGCTTCCGATCCTGAACTCCTGCACCTCATCTCAGTTGGAGTTTGGCTCCTGGATACTTTCTCAACCACCAAGGGATGCCTCTCGGCCTTTCTTTCACTTTTCTATCTCCTTCTCCAACTCAGTCGACTCAATTACGCCGACCCGCTTCGCGCCTCTCCGGCTCTCGATATTCTAACCTCTCCTCTTTCCTTTCACCTCTCAGATCTAGGGGGCCTACCCTACGAGGCGGCTTCCTTCGCCCCAAGTATTCGGTATAGAGGTCTTGAATTAGACTGAGAATTCTCTCTTTCCAAGTTCGCAGCATAAGAAGAAAGGGAATGAGAAGTTGCCTTTGAGTCCGCGAGACTCGAGTTAGAGAGGATAGTAATCTTTGGAAGACTCTTTCTATCAAATCTTAGAAAACAAAGGAGCAAAGAATTTGCGAATAAAGGCTCGACTGAAAGGAGTCAATGAACAAGGGGTGAAAACCTGCTACACCGGCTTTCATTCATCTTCTGACCTTGGGTCCCCTGAACCAGGAACCCTTGCTGAGGCCTCATCTCTTTCATTCTCTCTTTCCGAAGCAAGATCAGTTCTAGGAGTTCCGGAGAGAGGAGACCTAGGGGATCAAGTCTCTGCAGCTTTGGGTTTAGTGGCTTAGCTCTTCTTCCATCTCCAGAAGTACTCTTTCTTTCTGTGAGTAGGACTAGCCGGAAAGGGAATGAGAATCAGGTTTCAAAGGAGGCGTCTGAAAAGGAAGAAAGATCAAGCCTAGCGAAGCGAAGAGGAGTGCAAGATAGGATGAGCTTACGAAGGAGAGGGCGAGACCACTAAGCGGGGGAATAGGTTTCATAGTCCTCCGGAATTATTAAGGAGAAGGACGCTCGCAATATTCTTTGGGCCTCCGTAGCTTAATATGGCAAAGATGTTGGATAGCTCTGATTTTCGTTTTCGTCCTTCGTCCTTCGTCCTCTCAAATTCTTTCGAAATCTTCTTTCGCTCTTTGCTCCTCGCAATATTCTTTGCACCTCTCCTCCATCTCAGTCGAGCCGCTAATTTGTAATGAAACTCCGTTAGGCGCATAATATGGATTTCAGACTCCTCTTTATTCAATGATCTTTGAGCCTTCTTTCGCAAATTCTTTGCGCCTTCTGGAAATCTTCTTTCTCATATTTCCGCAATATTCTTTGCGCCTCCGGACAGGTGGAAATCTTCTTTCAGAGTCCTTCGCCTTGGATCTGATATTTGCTCCTCGCAATATTCTTTGCGCCTTATTTACTTGGAAAAAGATATCTTTGCTTTCCTTCCTGAATTTGTGGTCAAGCCTTTTGACTCTTCCTGGGCGTGGAGATCTCTAGATCGAGCGAAGCTACTACACCAGCAAGGAGAAGAACTGAAACTGACTTCAAGGAAATGGAAGAAGTATTGGATACAAGAAGAAAATTCCTATGCGAGACTTATCTGAATCGGAAAGGTGGGGTTCGCTTCCTCTTGGGCTTCCTTCCCTCGATTAGCTTCCCTCCCTCTTCCCCTGGGGCGGCCTGAGTTCCCCTTCTAGTTCGTGATCCGACCCCCGCTTTGGTTGGGGAGTTTCTACCTCGTGCACGAGCCCTTTGACTTAACCCTTCGGTCGAGCTTCAATATTCTTTGAACAAGGCTTCCGCTTAAATGTCTTTCCCATTAGAATTGTGATTCTCAGTTAATAAATAATGGATTTCGCAATATTCTTTGCGCCTGATTTTTCATATATATTTAGACCGCTCCAGGACGAGTCTGATTCCACAAGCAAGGATAGAACGACCGAAGGATCAAAGCTGAACATTAGGGATAGCTCTGACTTGGTTTTCGACCGCTTATTTAAGCTATTTCACTTTCTTTTCCATAAGACTTTTGAGAACGCAATATTCTTTGCGACTAGCAAAAAGAAAGAATCTCATCTTGACGGCAGGCAATATTCTTTGCGCCTATTAAATAGTGGTCCGGAGGACTATCCATTAGAATGTAGGCCGAAGGACTTTATCAAGCTGACGAAGGAGAATGGAACCCTCAAGTCAAACCCTGGCTAGACACCAGAGGGGAGATTCCCCGCGCCCGTTGAAGACCATTGAGGTTTCGGAACAAAGAGCTTACTTAATAAGAGGCCAAAGGGGAAGAAGAGGATCGAAAAAAAGGATGGCTGCGGCTGCTCTTCTTCTTTCAGTAGCCTGATTCCATTCTTCTTATCATGCTTTAGGGAGATCGAAGAAGGCCGTCGGCCTAACCTTTTTCTCTATTTCATGGATTATGATAAGAAATGGGGGACGAGAGAGGGGAAGGTATGAGACAACTACCCAACGAAATAGGGTCAAAGGGGTATAAGCAAGTAAGGGGCGCTCTAGCCTACCTACCTCTTTTTTCTCAGTCTTCCAGGATCAGTTTCAGCATTCTTGAAGAAGATAGAGTAGCTTTCAGCAGTTCTTGCGCTTCTTCGATCGATCGATCGGATCTCGCTGCTATGATCAATAAGGCAACTGCAATATCAATATAAAGGCTTTTGACTTGAAATCCCTACTTTTCCGATCAAGAGAAGAAGAGGAAGCGGAGGCAAGTCAGCTAGGCGCGAAGCTTTAACCTACTGAAACCTACTCCCTACTGAAAGTCAGAAAAGAAATAAAGAGCTCTCAATATGAAAATAGTGGAATCTTTGCTAAGTCAATCAAATTCAGGCTCAAGATGAGATTCTTTCCTTTCTGGCCGACGGAGCTTTGAATATTGCCTTCCAATAATATCCGTCCCACTATTTACGACTCCGTTAGGAGGGATAAAAAAGGTCAGTCTTCCGCTTATTATGAGGAGAAGGAGCAAAGAATATTGCCGGACTATGAATAGCTATTACTTTGAGTCGCAGACCTTAGGAGCAAAGAATTTGCGAAGACGGACTTTATCAAGCTGAACTTAGCCTTAACCTAGAAATTCAAAGAAGAAAGAAGAGAATTATCCGTTGAAGAGGAGCGCAAATCAGACAAAAGCCTACGGCCTTAACCTACTTTTTGAATAAGGCGCGAAGGGTCAAAGAATGATCGAGGAGTGCAATCAATGACTCACGGAGCGGGGAAGTCCAAAGGAGAGGTTTCAGGAAAGTTGGAAAGGGTCTTTCTTTCCTTATTCTTCACACATGAAATTGGATAATTCAGTACGACTCGAAGAAGCTAGGGAGGAAGCGTCAGAGGTATGCTCGACCGGCTGAGTTGACTCGGTATTCATACGACTGGAAAGAAGAGATTGAGCTCCTTTCTCACTGCATCAACCGAGACTTCGGTCTTAGATTAGGAGAGGGAGGTGAAAAGAAGATTGAAGGAAGGTGCAAAGAATATTGCCTGGAACTTGAATAAGGAGCGGAAGCGTAGCGGACAGCCTGAAACTAAAGACTTGCTTTCTCCTTTGGAGCGGAAGCGTAGCGTAGCGGTTAAAGCTCAATATTCTTTGAGCCTTGATTTATCCTACGCGGAATCCAGAAGATCCCTGTCCGGAGGATTTATCCGGAGGACTATCCATATTAACCTACGGACCACAAAGTCAAACTAGAATCAAACAATGTGAATTTCTTTGATAGGCTTGATTCTTTCATTGCGTTTTCCCGTCTTTTTTCCTTCGTCATCTGACTTTTTCTCATCTTTCTATTTAACGAAAATAGAGAAATTTTTACATCTTTTTCATGAAAAGTTGCTACAAAGTGGTTTGCTCTCCTTATCAGTCGAGCCCTAGCAAATTGTTCATTTTCGCTAACAAGGTCGTTGATTACAAAAATTCATAGGTTGAATTCGAAATTCATGAATTTCTTTGTTTTTTTTTCTCGTTATTTCATAACCTTCGGACCGATAATAGTCGTTTTTTTTACATCTTTTTCATTCTTTCTTGCTGCTTCCCTATGTCAAAACCTAGCAAATTCTGAATTTGAGCTAATGAGTTCGCAAATTCTTTGCACCTTTACTTGCTAATTGTGCATTTTCGCTAAGACCTTCCCACTGAATAAGGCGAAAGCTAGTCGATTGGCATGGCTTTCTCTTTCCGATGATTTTTTTGTCCCCTAAATCAAAGAGGATAAAAGGAGAGTTGCGGCTCGAGAAAGCGAAGTGACCATCGTCATCGGCGAAATGGACATTCGTCAGTACGGATACCGATGAGGAGAGGTGGGCCTCATTTTTTCCCGCTTTCCGGGCAAGAGGCAAAAGGACTAGTCTCCGTTGATCACCTATCAAGGAGGGGAAGTAGGTGGCAGTTTCGGGAAGAAGAAGAAAGAAGAGAAAGGCCGGGGCGGGAAAGTGAGCTAAAGCGAGAGGTTAAAGGAGACGGAGTTATATCAGTCGATCAGGCTCGAATAGGAGAGGTTAGACTCGATAGAGGATCCCACCAGTTGCGGCAGCTTTCTTGTGGTCCTTTAGTTGTGGGAAAGGGATGAAAAGATTATTCATAATGAGGTATATTCACTCAATTCACTCTATTATTTTGAGAGGCCGTTATAGAATAGATAGAGGAGAGGGAACCCCACTAGAAAGATCCGTTGCAGCAGACTTTTGAGAGGTTTCAGAGGTCACAGGGGTCAGATCCGGATCAATCGGAAGCTCCGCTGCTCTTCTCATTGTTCACATTGCTGGAAGAAGGTCAGACCTTGAGTGCACATTTCTGAAACTCTTTCTCTTTCATACCCGGCTCAGGTCAGACCCAGACGGATTGGGTGGGGGGCCCGACTTCCCTTTTCTATAAGCATAAAGAAGGGAGAGTGATTTGAGAGGTTAAAGGAGAAAGGAGAGGGGAGAATTCTCTTTCATGAAATAGGTCTCAGATCTCGCTGTCTAAGATCAGAATTACCAGGACGAATCCAGGATTGATCACTCAAAGAAGAAGTCTTGATAGTGAACTAATAGACCAAGGAATAAGTAATTCGACTCATGAACATCCAGATCCAGAGAAAGGGAGAGGGTCCGAATGCACCATCGACACCAATCGATGAAAGAAAGATTGACAAAGCCGGTTCGATCAACCCAAGCCATATTATTGAATCAGAAGAAAGGATCATTATGAATTATTCATCTGATGAGATCGCAAGGAAGAAGAAGAAGAAAATCAAGATCAAGGGAGCGGAAAAGGAGGAGTGCAAGAGGAAAAAAGAATGGTGGAGTTGACTTCCTTGTAATTTCTGAGCCTATTAAGTAATTGGTCAGTACGAGCCCAACTCCTCCGCGCGAACTAAGCGCTTCGATTTAGCCTTTCCCGCTTGAATTTGAATGGAAAGGTTTAGGAGACAAGACCTGAAAGAAAAGAGTGATAGCACGACTCCCGCTTCCAAGCAATGTACTCCATTCCTCCTTGCCTGAGATTATTAGATATAAGAAAGATTTCTTCCCCGACGGATTCGGATATGCAGGATCGTCCGCTCCCTTGCTTGAATCTTGGACTCCTTTGAAGTAGGAGATTTTCGGGAAGTGGGGGGGCTGTGTAAGGACTAATCCCTCTCTCTATCCGAAATTTGTATCGGGTCCTCATTCTTTGAATTACTCTTCTCATGAGGTCAGCATCGGACAAGAAAATTCCCCATTCTCTGACCCCATATATCGTATGAAAGAAGGAGATTTGAATGAAGGACGCGCCGGATTTCATTCATGGGTCCGTAAGGCTGCCCCTGTCCCAGTTTCATAGGTTGCATGGGGACAGACTACAAGAAGATTCACCAGTTTGCATGTTCAAAGTCAATGAGAGCCTTTTTCTACCTTGGCCTTGGAAAGGATTTCGCATTCCAATTTGATTCATATTCAGTAATTTCTCGAAAGTGAGAATGTCTTGTTCACTTTCCTTCGGGCAAAACCTAGTTCATTGGGATTCTCCCTAAGAAAGAAGAAATGGGGAATGATCATCCCTTTCTTTCTTCTATCTTACCTATACCCAGGAATGAACTCGACTAGCTCGACCCCCAGCGGTTTCGGAACGAGAGGGTACGGGACTGAGGTGGGAGAGAAAGTAGAATGAGTTCGGCTTGCTAGCGGGCCTAGCAGGGAGATGCCATAGGTAATGCAATTCTTCATAGCTGATGAGGCTTAGCACTCCAAACTAGATCAATAGACTCAAAAGTCAATAAAGGAAAATCGCCCGTCCCATTTCAGAATCCATCTGAGTATTCCCTTCTTCTTGCAGGTGAGCTCGAGTTCTAGTAATCGTCTAATAGAGATTCTCTCTCTCTTACTTACAAGAGAAAAAAAAAGAGTCCTTGTCCTCGATCATTCTTTGAGCCTCCTTTCCTGAAAGCTTAGTGAGGATCGAAGGATAGGCTTGACTGACTGACCTTGAAAAGAGATTGCGATAAGGCGGGATGGTCCTGGGACATTTGAATTCAGGGGAAGAGTAGTTGACTCGGAAGAGGAAGAAGGATGCCAAACTGACTAACTACTTCAACCGGCAAAAAGAAAATAGGCTTTCTTCGTCCACTCGAGAACTAGCCTATCACTCTTCTTCAAAAGAAAGAAGGCTGATTTCTTTGTGGATCAGACCCAGAGCGTATTGGGTGCGGGGCTCAGCAGCTTTTCTGAGTGGGGGAAGGGGTGGAATGACCGAGTTTCGGGTCCGAATTCAACCTATCATAGACCGACCGTAAAAGAGGATTCTTTCATACTTGAAGTTCAAAGCAGAATTACCAACCCGGGATTTTGGGATGCAAATGGACTAAAATCGTCCCATTCTCAATTTCAGATTAGGATAGACGTTCAAATCCGAGTTCACTTTGGTCCGTGCGTCTTTCATTCCATGAACCTCACCACTCCTCAGATAATCAGCGCTGAGTCCCTTTCTTTCTTCTATCTTAGAAAAAGACCAGTCTTTTTCAACCCAACTCCCTCTTTTTTTGATGAGAAAGGAGGGTCACGTCCAGATTAGGAGTCCTCCTCATCCGTCTCGGAGATCCACATGCGAGGGGCAGCTAGAGTTGACTCGGGCTATGGAAGAGAAGGATCGGAAGACCCACCAGCCGTACCTGAAAAAGTAGGGTCGGGCGAAGCCGAGCGGTTGCGAGACCTGGAAGTTTTTGTGGAAGTTTCAGTATTTGTTCTAGCTTTATTTAGTTTCAGAAAGATGCCCAAGAATTAATAGAAAGAAATTAGATTGAGAAATGGGATTTTCTCTTTCGTAATAGAAGATTCGATTCGTCTTTTATGAGATATAGTGGAGGTCTCTCAATTTGAGTTCTCCATCTCTCTTTCGAAAACCCTAGCCAACGAGGCCCCGAGTGGCCCTGATTTTCTATAAGGTGCCCGCCCGGTCAACGGATAGGCGGAGTCTCAAGGGATGGAGAATTCTTTCTTCTAGTTCTCATGAACTTTGATGAACTTCTACTAAAAAAAAAGAAGTGAATATGGATATAAATCAGTCCTTCGGACCACTAAAAGGGTATAATATCGAAGATCAGAATTCGATAAAGACCGACTCCACTCAAATTCTTTGAGCCTTGGATGATAGGTCATTGTATTCAGTCTTCTTTTATGAAAGGCTTTTGTGGTCCACCCACGAATGAATAAGGAAGCTCTTTATGAAAGCAGAAGCTAGACAGAAAGCATAGGATGGGCTCGCGGGTAGATCTTGATCGCCGGCCGAGTTCAATCTCAATAGGAGTTCTCTTTCTCGGCGGAGGTTAGACAAAAAGGAAGATCGGAGAACATCTTTCATGAGAAAGTTCACTCCTAACTACGGGGTCCGACTGGGCTAAGCCTATTTACCCAAAAGAATGGGAAAGAATGAGCGGAAGAAGAAAGCCCTTGGTCTTTTCATGATCTCTTTCGGAATAAGCCTCAGACTGAGGTGAGAAGAATGAGAGAAGAGGAAGAAATGAGAGACCTATCTCGACCTCGTTGACCTCGCGAAGAGGTGACGGATTCTAGGGCGAATCCAGGGAAGAAGAAGGATGAAAGTTGTCGGGGAGTCTGAAATCTGATAAAGGAAAAAAGAAAGGCTTTGAACTTGGTACATTCATTCACATCTTCCTTTCCTTATTCTTTCATTACCGTGAACAGAAAGCGAGAAAGATTAGAATCTAGAATCTCTGATTTATCCCCTTTGCCCCCGCAGGAGAAATATCTAATGGCGAGAGATTATGAGATATATTACGAATGGGAAAAAAGCCAAGGGCTTTCTCTTTCTCCGTCTTTGATTTGCTTTTTTCTGGTATGCCCCTCCTCCATCAGAAAGAAGATAGGAAATGGATGATGAAAGAAGTGAGATAAGAATCCCATTCTCAGCCTTTCTATTTTGCGAGATGACGTCCCCTAGCCAACTGGGTAAAGCCTATATGAGCACCGAGGAGGTCAAGCAACCCCGATTTCAGACCGATCGATCCCCTCTCTGTACTCCCGTCAAGAAGTCGATCTGAGGCTTTTTTCTAGTCCCACCTAGGGCCGAGTCAATTTCTCATTACCTTGACAGAAGGCAAGATCCAATGAAAGGTCTTCCGAAACCTCTCACAAGTCCCTGTCCTCGGAGGCCTCGTGAACTCGGTCTCGAGTCCTCTTCTCCTTCACTGAAGACTGAAGAATTGAGCGCCGATCTCCTATTATTTCGGTCTCTCATTTCATCCTCTTCTCCAACCGCTACGTGGGAAAGAGAAAGAGCACTTATGAAATACCGGTTGAGGAATAAGACCGCTACGTGGGCTCCAACCTTCCCAATCCGAACCAGCTCCATAGGCGAAGGCTTTGACTAAGGAAAGAATGAAATACCTTTCTCTCTCCCCCACTAAATAAGGATCCGGGAAAGCGCTGGAGCAAGAGATCATACTTCCTTCGCAACCTACCGACCCTCTCGGCTTTAGTTTAGAAAAATGAGATCGCCCCCGCGAAAGAAATGAAACTACCACGGACCCCGTCCCACTCTATTCTGAATAACTAGTCCTAAGAAGGAAATTCAAAGAATGATCATTCTATACTGATTCTCTGATCTCTGGCGGCGAGACCATCAATCCATAGGCTTTCTCTTTCTTTGATGAAAGCTCTTTTCTTTCAGAGTCAGGATCTCCCGCGAAAGTAGGCTGGTTCGCTTGAAGAGAATCTTTTCTATGATCAGACTTGACCATCTCGTCAATGACCAGGGCTCCATCCAAATAGGTGATATATATGGCGGCCAAGATTTTTCTCTATTTCACTGACTCTCAAATTCGTCTAGTGGATAAACAAGGGTCCAGGTGACCCTCAAATTCTTTGAGCCTCTGCATCGATTTATGAGAGGAGTGAAGGATAAGAACATAGGCCTCACTCTAAGTCAATCCTTTGGATCTCAGAATCAATCAAGAAAATTCTCGAGAGGGTCCGGAGTCCGATTAGAGAAGTCAGATTTTTTTGCACTCCTGAAAAACAAAGGTCCAGGTCTTATGCTTTTGAGTCTCGCTATTGAATTAATGCGCTCCGAAGATCATTCCCCGCCTGAAATTCATGACCTTAGTGGATAAAAGAGGTCAAAAGGACCGTCCGAAGGACTCCTTTTCTCTGATTTTCTTAGATAAATGCGCTTCGCTTCGCGCCGGAGGTTATGGTTTTGAGTCTCGCTATTTCAAAAAATCAAGGGCCCTTGTTCATTGACTCCTTATCAGTCGACTTTCTTCGAACCTTATCAGTCGACTTTCTTCGAACCTTCAATTTTTCCTTCGCTCTGAACCTATATTTTTTTCTACGAGTACCTTCGCTCCTCTCCTTATCAGTCGAGTACCTTCGCTCCTTGTATTTCTCCTTCTTAGTCGAGCTGCTTCGCACCTTCCAGTCTCAAATTCTGAAACTCCTAACCGCTCCTCTCCTTCTTAGTCGAGCTGCTTCGCACCGCTCCGTGGGAGTTGAAAAGCCTACCATCAGAATATATTCCATAAATCAGTCCAAGGAAGAAAAGAAAGTTCAGTCAGGAAAGCCTACCGCAACATGAAAGTGGAATAGAGAGGTCCTCTCTTTTTTATGGGCCTATTTCATTCCATAACTCAAATCCCCAAAAGAGGGAGGACTAGTGCGCGTACTAGGATAAGGAGATCAATCTGAGGCTGCAAGGGAAGAGATAGAAGGCACTCAAGTAGGAGCGCTAAGTCAGAGAAATGAGAACCCACGGAGCGGTTGCGAGACCGTGTTTCAGATCTTCAGTCTGAAAGTCAATTCACAAGGGCTTTCTCTTTCTTCTTTCAAATCAGTCCTCCCCATTTTTTCTATGGAAGAATGGAAAGCTTAGACTGACCTCAGCGCAGCCTCAGATCCCACTGCCTCCAGCCTTATTCAAGAGATCCGGAGTTTGAAATCAAAGCTACTGACTGCCATTCCGATTCCCTTTTTGCCGAAAGGGGTCCTAATCTGAGCCTAAAAGCATATTCAGCCCGTAGTGGCTTCTGATCATAGTTAGTACTTCCAAATGGTAATGGTTCGAGCTCAATTACGAGCAAATCTCAAAATGGATGAGGTGGGGCTGCCCCTTTCCCCTTTGTCAGGTCAGCATTCAAGCCCGCCCGATAGCTTCTCATCCGAAAAGCGACCAGCTGACTGACTAAGCAAAGGTAGGGTGCTTGAGCGCATAAGGCTTTCTTCAATCATCAGAATATTCCCAAGAATTCTTCTTCTTTCGGCCGATTTCTGAAGTAGGGAGAGAAAGATAGGAGAGACCCTGAATTTCCCGTTGAGACTAGAAGAGCCACTTATGACCATATCTCCTCTACGCGCGGGGATAGACTCCTCTATACCGAGATCCGGTATTCCCATATTCATAGTAGTCCTACTTTAGAGCTAAGCCATCAAGGGAGAATCACCCTATTTTGCTAGCTTCTGCCTGACTTAGAAAGAGAGAGTACGATTGGTCTATTCCTTGCTATTTTTCATCCTATATTGTTCTAGAATCAAGGCCTTTCATGCCCGGGGATCCCTGGTCAAACTAATTGAAAGCGAAAGCGGATCTACCCAACTTCAGGGGACGGGGGACCCGAGGTCTACCATGAGAATCTGAATTCCCTGCTCTCAGCCGAAAGAATGAATTAATTCATTGAATAAGAATGAAGCTTATAGTCATAGGGTTAGTGGAATTCAGAGGTCCGACTATTATATTAGTGGAATTCGAAAAGAATTTGATCATTCTTTGAGCCTTCAAATTCAAAGGATAAGGACTTTCGCTTTCTCTTTCTTCTTTCAAATCAGTCCTTCGGTGAGTATTATTCCACTCATTTTCGAGGGAGGCGCGAAGCGACTGTGAAGGAGCCCTTCAAATTTGCATCATATTTTCAAAGTT
The DNA here is from genome assembly GCF_025177605.1 of Cucumis melo. Classification (NCBI taxonomy): domain Eukaryota; kingdom Viridiplantae; phylum Streptophyta; class Magnoliopsida; order Cucurbitales; family Cucurbitaceae; genus Cucumis; species Cucumis melo. The sequence goes on from NC_066862.1 coordinate 13,570,131, forward strand.
CGAAGGAGTCAGAAAGATTAGACATCTGTGGATTCTTTCATTCTCGTTCGTATAGGTCTGACTATTTCTTTGCTGGATCTCGCGCAAGTTTCTGCTAGTTCGACTTTCTGTCCTGCCTGCCTATCGTCTCCGAAGTCAAAATCAAGACCATTTGATCAAATCCCATCCTTTTTCCAGGAAATCTCCTAAGCCGGCCGGAAGGAAGGAAGAGACCGATCCGATCTACGATCTCCTCGGATCTAGGGAAGAAGGGAACTACTCTCACTCTCGGCCTATCGGCCTTGCTTGACTTGACTTTATTTCTTGAAAGTCCCTATCGGAAACTTCCTTTATTTAAAGGAGAATCTTCCCCACAGGATAAGGAAGGGAAAGCCAATACCGATCCGATCTCCGATCTCTCAGAAGGGAACTACTCTTGGCCTCTCGGCCTATCGGCCTTGACTTTCATTGATTTCAAGGAGATGCCTATCGGCAACTTCCTTTATTTAAGGGGGAGCATTCCCCACAGGATAAAGAAGGAAAAGAAAAGGGAAAGCAGACTCTCGGCCTAAAGGCCTTGATTTAAGGGGTACCACGAACTCTATGAAAAAGGCAAAGCCGACTCTCTCAGGAAGACAAAAGGGCCGATCCGATCTGCGATCTCCTCGGATCTACCACGGGAATGAAACTACCACGGACCGGGAAAGACGACTCTCGGCCTAAAGGCCTTTAGTTTCCTTTATTTCTTTAAGGTCCCTATCCGATCTCCTCTAGGGAAGGAAGAAGGGAAGGAGTCTCGGCCTAAAGGCCTTGACTTAAGGCTAAGGAATAGGTTCGGTCCCTAAAGGCCTTTACTTATTTAAGGGGGAAGGATTCCCCACAGGAGAAAGAAGGAAGACAGGCATCCGATCTACGATCCGATCTCCGATCTCTCAGAAGGCAAAGCAGACTCTCGGACCGGGTACCACGAACTCTCTGAAAAAGGCAAAGCCGGCCGGAAGGCAAAGCCGACTCTCGGAAGGAAGGAAGACAGGCATCCGATCCGATCTACGATCCGATCTCTCAGAAGGGAACTACTCTCACTCTCGGCCTAAAGGCCTTGACTTTCCTTTCAAGGTCAGGGGGAGGATTCCCCACAGGATAAAGGGATAAATCAGGCAAAGCCTACTCTCGGCCTAAAGGCCTTTCCTTTCCTTGATTTCAAGTGCCTATCCGATCTCCGATCTCGAAGAAGGCAAAGCCGATACCGAGCTAGTCCCTCTCCTTTTAGTCGAGTCACTTCGTCCCTCTCCTTTTAGTCGAGTCACTTCGTCCCTCTCCTTTTAGTCGAGTCACTTCGTCCCTCTCCTTTTAGTCGAGTCACTTCGTCCCTCTCCTTTTAGTCGAGTCACTTCGTCCCTCTCCTTTTAGTCGAGTCACTTCGTCCCTCTCCTTTTAGTCGAGTCACTTCGTCCCTCTCCTTTTAGTCGAGTCACTTCGTCCCTCTCCTTTTAGTCGAGTCACTTCGTCCCTCTCGGCCTAAAGGCCTTGACTTTCCTTGATTTAAGGTAAGGGGAAGGAATAGGTTCGGTCCCTATCGGCAACCTCCTTGATTTCAGATTCCCTAGAGGATAAAGAAGGGAACTACTTAATTCCCCGAAGAAGGAAAAGAAAAGGGAAAGCAGACTCAAGGCCTATCGGCCCCTAACTAAAGGGTACCACGAACTCTATGAAAAAGGGAAAGCCTACTCTCAAGGAAGACAAAAGGCAAAGCCGATCCGATCTACGATCTCTCAGAAGGGAAGGAGGCCTATCGGCCCCTAGGTAAAGGGGAATTCTTCGGATAAAGTCAAGGGGGAGGATTCCCCACAGGATAAAGAAGGAAGACAGCCAGCAAGTTTGAAGGTTGAATCCGAGTCAATGAATCGAGAAGAAGGCAAAGCCGACTCTCGGACCCTAAATTCAATAAAGGGTACCACGAACTCAGGGTAAGGCAAAGCCGGAAGGAAGACAAAAGAGAAAGCAGATAGGATCCGATCTCCGATCTCCTCGGATCTACCACGAACTACGATAAGGGAAAGCCGGCCGGCCGGAAGGAAGACAAAAGGGAAAGCGGATACCGATCCGATCTCCGATCTCCTCGGATCTAGGGAAGAAAGAAGGGAAGGACTCTCGGCCTATCGGCCTTGACTTTCCTTGATTTAACGGGGAGGATTCCCCTGAGGAGAAAGAAGGGAAGGACTCTCGGCCTATCGGCCTTGACTTTCCTTGATTTAACGGAGGTACCTATCCGATCTCCGATCCGATCTCTCAGAAGGGAACTACTTTCAGGGTCAAAGAATATTGAGAAGAAGGAAAAGAAAAGGCAAAGCCGGAAGGAAGACAGAAAAGGCAAAGCCTACTCTCGGAAGACAAAAGGGAAAGGCGATAGGATCCGATCTCCGATCTCCGATCTCCGATCTCCTCGGATCTACCACGAACTAAGGGAAAGGCGGAAAAGGAAGATTCCACGGATAAAGAAGGTTCAAAGAATATTGAGGCCGGCCGGAAGGAGGACAGAAAAGAGAAAGCCGGAAAAGAGCCTTTTTGATCCGATCTCCGATCGTAGTACCAAGGGAAAAAGCGTAGGTGACGCAGTTCAAAATCCGAAGCCCTGGGACTGAAGGTAATAGGTACTGGGAAAGGGACATTTAGACTCGGTCGTGTAAAGACCATAGAGCAGGGAGATGCCAATTTCATCCGCATCATAGTTAAGGTTCCTCTTAGAAAAGTAACTTACACTTGTACGGAATCTCTTGTAAGGAGAATTTCTAAGAACACCTTAGCATGGGTACCAGGGAGGGAAATCCTACGGCTCTTGAGCAATCAAGCCCTCTGGGATCCTCTGTATAAAGCGACCAAGGTCCGACGTTTTGAGTTTCAGAAGTAGAGCCCTTGTCGGAAGGAAGTGAGGTCGGTACGTCCTTCTTTCGGCAAGAACGAATCAGTGAATAGTAGAAAGTATGGATTGCTACGTACCTAGAAGAACCCCATCCTCCATCCTAGAACGTCCCCCATGCGCTTTACGGGACGAAAGCCCGTATCGACTATTGTATGGGGGCTCCTTATTTCTGTTGGTGAATTGATGGAGCGTCCCGCACTCGTACAAACGAAGAATCAATCAGCTAATCGGGTTCTTGCAGACAGATCGAAACTATGCAAGGTCAGGTGAGAAACAAGATGGAGAGGAAGGGCAAAGATCAGAGGTAAATCCTTGCACGGCGCCGTACTCTCTTATCTTGGCGAGACGACCGGGTTAGACTCCCGGGGCGCGCTCTCCGCTTGAGGAACCGTAATGGCGCCTCCTTTCATTCTTTTTCATGACGGAGCTGATGAGATATTCACAAAAAGTTTGTTTTCGAGGCGCCACGCTCTAGGATCATTCTTCTAGCCTGGGCCGATCCCCTGAACAAGTGGGCAAGGCAGTAGATACGTACAACTCCAGCACTTTCCTGTTCACTGAGGGAAGGCTAAAGACCCCAAGCCCCCGTAGACCCAGGGATCTCAACCCCTGGGACCCGCGGGATCTCAGACTTGGGCCCTTCTGAAACTCAAAACTCGGGCCCGCGCTTGCTTTCAGTGGGCAGAGCAGCCGAGAAAGCCCTCGCTCTATGGATTACATAAGCGCTTTACGGTGGATAGGGGTTATTAAGGGGAAAGGAGGAAAAAGGAAAAAGCGAGAAAGACATGCTTAAGACAGGCTTGTCCCGGGGTCGGGGGGGGGGACAATAGGTATAACGACTTCCATCCAGAGGATAAGAAAGCCAGAAGCCGCCCAGGAAAAATGAAATATGACCGAGGGAGAGTCTTTAAAGAAAGTTCCTAGCGGCCTGTAGTATCCTTCTTGAAAGTCGGTGCCTATCGGCCCCTAAATAAAGGGCAGGCTTTCCCGGGCCCGGAAGGAAGGAAGACAAAAGGCAAAGCCGATCCGATCTCCTCGGATCTACCACGGGAATTCAACTACCACGGACCGGGAAAGCAGACTCAAGGCCGGAAGGCCCCTAAC
>NC_066862.1:13574233-13586733 GCF_025177605.1 Cucumis melo
GAAGTTGATCAAGATCCTAGGCTTTCTTCTTTTTTCCCTCAGACGTAGAAGCAAAAACAAAGGCGCAAAGAATTTGCGTAGAAGGAGTCAGAAATCCATATGAACCTGTCCTCCGGCGCGAAGCGAAAGGACTGTGAAGGAGTGCATTATGTTTATATGGATTTCTTTCGTTGCACTCCTTCTTTATATTAGAATTCAGTCCTTTCGCTTTCTTTATGAAATTCCTTGTTCATTGACTCCTTTTAGACAAATACAAAGAGAGATGCCCGTCCTTTTGACTCAAGATTCCATATTAAGCGAACCTCTTCCACTCGCAAAGATCATTCTTTCGATCATTCTTTGAGCCTTGGACTGATTTTGACATATGAAATTTCTTCTTTTTCTTAGCTCAAATGAAGAAAAAGCTAGGTTTTGGGCCTATAAAGTAGCAACTTTTCATTCAAAATCTTGAATTTTTTCTCTATTTTCGTTAAATAGAAAGATGAGAAAAAGTCAGATTTAGAAGGAAAAAAGACGGGAAAACGCAATGAAAGAATCAAGCCTATCAAAGAAATGAACAGACTTTGATGAGAGTTCTACTTTGTGGTCCGGAGAAAGAGAGGAGAAAGAAAGGTCAAATGCCTGATTTTTCACTCAATTATCGTTATATAGAAAGATTCGAAAAAGTCAGATTTAGCAAGAAAAACGAGAAAGGATCAGTCTGATCGCCTTCTTCATTGATTCATTGCTTAAGACATGAATTCAGAGATTTCTGAGTTGCACTCCTTTCCAGTCGCTTCTCTTTGTTCATTGATTATTTTGAGAGCTATTTCATAATACCACTCCTTAACAGTCGTTTCGCTTCTCCCCTCTCCTCTATTTGGAGTCGAGCTATTTCATAATGCCACTCCTTCAATAATGAAGTCGTTTCGCCTCAAATTCTTTGACCCTCTCCTTCCTTATTTGGAGAGCTATTTCATAATACCACTCCTTCTTTTATGATAATACAGTCGTTTCGCCTCAAATTCTTTGACCCTCTCCTTCCTTATTTTGAGAGCTATTTCATAATACCACTCCTTAACAGTCGTTTCGCTTCGCGCCTCCGGACGACTCCAGAATCAAGTCAAAGACTGAGATCAGTCTTAATTAAAGACTTCCTTATTCTTCAAAAAAAAAGGAGTGCAACGAAGTTCATTCCACTAATATGGTAGGGAGGACTAGTCTGATTCCATATTAGCTTTCCTCTTTGATCCACAGATGAATATGGATATAAACAAGTCCTTCGGACCAAAAAATAGCCGAGGACTGAAGGGAGGAGGAATTCCATACTCCGATCTGACTGGGGAAGAGGGCTAGGGCTTTCGAATCAAAGCATGGGCATCTGCAACTAAGAGGGAGCAGTAGTTCAGAGCCAGGTCAGTCAGTAAACTTCTATTGATGAGAGATGAGATTAGAGGGACTCCTAGCAAGAAACTTGTATGAAGGGCCCCCATGGAGACGCAGGAGATGCAGGAGCCGCCAGCCGGATCGACCCAACAATGATAGGCCAGAGGGATAGGCTCATTCGACTAATTAGTGATCCCTGGCCCTACCGCTACGTGGGATAGAGATGCCCCTGAAATTAGGGGATTGGTTGATCGGAAAGCTCGGGCAGGAGTAGGAAATCTCTGTCTTGAAAGCCAGCCCTACAGAGAGGAGTTCCTATCTCTACTGCCTATCCAACCCTAGGCAAAATCTGTAGTGGTGGAGTGCTTCGAGTAGGATGGATCCGATCCCATCCCAGCAGTCAAACTCCTTCCTGTACTTTCATCCGTCCGGAGGATAGGCTTGATTTTCATATTCAACCACTCAAAGTCGTCGGACCTCTCTATTCCACTTTCATGTTGCTGGACTGCCTTTCTCGAAATAGAATAGAGGAGTCCCCCCGAGGAAGATCTTTGTTTTCAGTGGGATGTGGAATGTGATTGGTGATGGATGGTGCTTATTCAATCCGTTCTGCATCAGATGATGAGCCCATGCTCAAAACTTTCTCTTTGATTGGCGAGGTATATCAGAAAGAAAGCCTACCAAGGCATAAAGGTGGAGATTCGAGCGAGAGCCCGAAGAGGGGAGGCGAGAACATCTTGATCGAAAGCTCCCCCCTATCTCTCATAGAATGAATAGTGAGAAAGAAAAGGGAAAAGAAGATCAAATCGATCGAGAATCTCATCATCTGTTAGGTGGGCCAACCGACCGAGTTAGTTGGGCAGGGCGTCCATGTCACAGAACCTTTCTTCTAGCCAAGAATCCCATTCTTTCTCAAATCGGGGCAATGAATTGGTACGGAAGTTTGAAGCAGAAAAAAACCTAGAAAAGAGGTGTGTCCAGGATCTGGTAATCTAAGCCTTGCTTCTTCTGGTCGGCTCGTATTAGCCTGTGCTTTATTACAGGTATCCCCCCCCTTCCTTTGGTCTTTTCAACGGTACTTTCATCTTCAGTCGCGGTCATGTCTCGCTATTTGAGTTCCATCTTTGATACATCTACATTGTGAAAATCAAGCCTATCCTCCGGACCGCTCCGTTAGGAGTCATTCAATTCCATATTCACTAACCCCCGGAATTTCATCAGTTCCAGGTTCAAGTGCCTGCTCATCCATCTTCATTCCAAAGGCGAAGATTTCCATTGAGTGACTGTAACAGCTATGGTTGTCAGTCAATAGTAACCAACCCTTTTAGAGCTTTATCAAGCTTTCATCTTCACCATAAGAAAAGAGGGGACCTTCGCTTCATTAGAAATTTGACCGATAGTCGGACTTCCAAACCTACTAAAAAGTTCATATGGTAGATTGAAGACGACTGTAGGACGGGTCCGGTAAGCAAAAACAAAGGCGCAAAGAATTTGCGAATAAAGAGAAAAGAATATTGAATGACGACTGAGGCTCCGTAGGAGTTGAGAGGAGTTGAGGGTAATTAAGCTAGTCCGGACCCTTATTTAAGAAATCCATATTCATCTTCATCAATGAACAAGGGCTCGACTGAAAGGAGAGAAAGACTGATCCCTATTCAAAGGCTTGAAGGAGTGCAACTCAGAATAAAGGGTGAAAAGAATATTGAAGAACAAAGGCTCAAAGCCTAGGCTTTCTTTGATCCACAGATGAATATGTCCTTATCAATGAGACCACTCAATTCCTTTTCACATTCTTTGAGCCCGTAGTTAGGATAAAAGAGGTCTGGAGGACGGGTTCATATTCCATTGAATGACGACTGTAGGACGGAGGACGGGAAGAAGAAGATCGACTGTGAATATGGATATAAACAAGGATTAAATAAGGGTCCGTCCGAAGGTTATGAAATAACGAGACTCAAAACAAATCAATGAATGAATTGAGAATGAAAGAAGCTCAAAATTAATCTGCTAGATTGAAGAGCTAGATTTTTGACATCTTTGTGCTAGATTTCAAATCCAAGAATCCCAGAAAATGCAAGGGCTCGACTGATAAGGAGAGCAAACCACTTTGTAGCAAGAAAGAAAGTCAAATGCCTGATTTTTTTATCTATTATCGTGAAATATCAAGATTCGAAAAAGTCAAAAAATGCAAGAACCGAGAAATTGCCAAGTTTGAAAGGATGAGTTGATCTCAGATCATTTGCTTAAGACATTCATTCAGAGATTGATCAAGAAAAGAAGAAGAAAGATAGAAAAAGCTAGAACTACCGAGAAAGAAAGAGGCATCAAAATAGTTCAATTTCTTTCTCTTTTCTTTCAGTTTTTAGTCTCGCTATTTGTTCATCAAAGATTCTTCCTTCTTTTCTCCTTGCCTAATTCATTCATAATATGGATTTCTCTCATTCTTTTCTTTGGTTTTCATTCTTTGATTCTGTCTGAATGAGAAGATGATTTCAGTGATCCACGTAGCCTTTCAAGAAGGACTTTCTCCCTTATTAGGAGTGGAACTCAGTCAATTCCATATGAACCTCCGGACGAGTCAGAAATCCATATTCATCTGTAAGGAGAGGCGCAAAGAATTTGTGGAACTCCTTATCAAAGAATTTGAGAATGATACTAGACGAAGGAACTCATATTCATTCAGCCTTTGTTTTTGCTTCGGAGTATGAAGACCGGAGGACCCGTCGCAAATTCTTTGCGCCTTGTTCATTGAGGCGGGAAAGAAAGACTCAGGAGCAAAGGACCTACCCTCGGTTCACTGAACCACCAAAAAAGAACCCCTGCCTGCTAACTACTCTTTTCAAGAATCCAGAAAGTCAAGCGATGCCTTTTCACGGCAGATTCATGACCAAAGCAGACAAGAACTCCTACTACTATCAAGAAATTCAGGATGCCTTCTCCGTCTTCCTTATTTATTATTCTTTGGGTCACGAATGGTATGGTCTACTTTTTCTCAGATAGTCACAAGGGGGGGGGGTTGAAATCAGTCCCTTCCAGCCGGTTGAGCCGCTAGCAAGATGAATCTTGTAAAAGCATTGATAAGGGGTTTGAGGGCACAGGGCAAAGTACCTAGAAGAAGAATTGAACTTGCTAATTAAACTACCACGTACCGGTAAAAGGCAATGTCTCGCTTAATTACGATTTCGCTTGTTCCGACGTAGCTTCTACAGCTGAAAGAAAAGCTAGAAATCTTGGAAAAGAAAGACTAAGGAAAAGAAGGGAGCCGGACCTTTGAAGCGGTATGGCTTAATCCACGCTTTGGACCGAGCGAGAGAGAAGACAAGGAGCTTTGTCATAGTATAGTAAGTAGGACCATCCGCTGACTGAGAGTTGGAGGTTTTGAAAGTTGCCAGAGCCTATACTGTCTAGCCGATGTTAACAATAGAAGGTCCGAAGTTATGCTTTCCTTTCTGACGAGTAAGTGAGTGCGACTAATTAAGCTACCACGGACCTTGAATCTCTCTTTCAGTTTCTAAGTTAGTGAGTCAAGCAGGTATAGAACTCTTGAAGAGTAGAGAAGGGTCAAAGAATTTGAGAAGGAGTTCTTTCACTAATGAGGAATGGAGACTGACTCAGTCTCGAATCGAAGCGATAAGGTCCCAGCCATTGCCAGTTCGAGTGAGGGTCTGAGTTTACAGCCTTCTACTCTGCTAAAGTTCCAATTGAGTTTTTCGACAGCACTGAACTTTCTTATAGAAGATGCGATAGGTTTTCGCTTTACAACTTCCTCAAGTGGAATCAAGAAGTCCAAGAAATTCTATGGAATAAAGAGGATCAATGAATCAATGAAAAGGGACAAGCAAAGCAAGATGTCAAAGTCTCAGGGCTAATCAAAGAATTGCGTAAGCAAGCAACTACAAACAAGTCCAGGGAAAGAAAGAGTGGTTTTCTATCCTTGAAGAAAAAGAAGTTCAAGGCTCCATAAGGGATATTGTTTGAATAAAGTCAAAGAAGAGATTCAAGGTTTGAATTGAAAGGAAGAAAAATCAGGCAATGGAAGGAGCGGAGCCCTAGGAGAAGGAGTACTTATGAAAGAAAGGATATAAGAGGCTCTCAACAAAAGAGAATCTTTCTTCTCTCTCTTTCGCAAATTCTTTGCGCCTTCCCTATATCTAAAACTACGAGTACCTTCGCACCTTTCCAGTCGCTTTTCACATTCTTCTCAACTCCTAACCGCTCCTCTCCTATATCTGAAACTACGAGTACCTTCGCTCCTGTCCTTCTATTCTACGCTTGATTCTGCTTCGCTCCTCTCCTTCCTAACCTCAGTCGAGTGGCTTCGCTCTGAACCTATATTTGAAACGTAGAGTACCTTCGCTCCTCTCCTTCCTAACCTCAGTCGAGTACCTTCGCTCTATTTCAAACTACGAGTACCTTCGCACCTTTCAGGTTCATATGTCCTTATCAACTCAACTCCTCGCATATTTCATTGCGCCTCTATCTGAATTGGACCTTTTCAATGAAAGCAGTGAGGACTAGCTTAATTACAGACCACTAAAAGACTAGGACTCGTGCAAGCGCAATCAATGAATAAGGGGCAAAGAATTTGCGAGTGGAATCTTGAATATGAAAATCAAGCCTAGGGTCAAAGAATTTGACTGGTCTCGCCTTTCGTAGCCGACACTGAGAATTCTCCTGTCTTATGAAATACCCTCAGTAAGCCTACTTTATAGAAATATCTAGTTCTCGCTGACGATTGTTGTGACTCACTTAACCTATGAAAGGGAGAAAGGCAATAACTCACTCAAGACCCTATCGGGAAAGGCTGCTCGGGGGAGCTGGAGATTGAGCGCCACTGACTCTAACTTCGAATTGAAAGCGCTTGAGGCTCCTACTCTCTTGAGATAGCTTAGTCCCCTACTCAATCCGGGAAAGCCGCTTCTTTCGATCCAACTCGGTCTCGCACCAAGTCTTCCTCAGTCAGTAGCTCTTCGGAAAGGGAGTGAGAATGATGATTCCCCGTACAAATCTAATGGAAGAAGAGAGAGAGACTTCGCCAGAACTACCGTCATAGCTTGAACTCTCTGTCTTGAAGCAAGTTCGAATTTTCTACTCTGCCAGACTTTGACCGGCTTGAATCAAAGCCATTATTCTTGCTGGTTTTTCTCAAAGAAGGTGGTAAGAAGAATCAAGATCTACTTTCCACAACTATAACGATAGTTCATGCTTTCCTCAATCGATCTTCTCCTTCTCTTTTGTACTCTGCCTATCCCAGAAAGAAGAAAGCCTAGGCTTCGCGGGCGCCTATGGCCACTGACGGGGCTAAGTGGGCGTCTAGTTTGAGAAAGAGAAAGAGAACTTGAAGTTCATATGGATAAATCAGTCCTTCGGACGCTGAAACTACCGAGAAATTGAGAATGAGTTCTTCTTCAATGTAGATAGAGAAGGATAATTATTACATTTCGAAATAGAGAATGAGATAAGGGTCAAAGAATTTGAGTTCTTTCTTCGTTAATGCATTGATGAAATGGGAATCATCTCTCTGATTTCATGCCATTGATTTCATTCATTCTTCACTGACTATGATAGTGCAACGACGAATCGCATCTTTTCTTTCATGCTTTGTTCATGATTGAATTGGGTGGGAATCTGATAGTTCATGCTTTCCTCATGGATCACTGACTGAATCTTGACTGAATTCATGAATTCTTTCTTCGTCAGTTCTTCATTCTGGTTTGAATTGGACGTGAATTTCTGGAACGATAGCTCCGAAGAAGAAGATCGGCGAACGGAAAGCAATCGAGACGAGGCGCTAGATCACGGGTAGGCAGACTCAACCTCTTTCTCGTGAACTTTCTAGAAGACAAATACCACATCAAGGTGACAGGATTCGAACCTATGGCCCTCTGTACCCAAAACAGATGCGCTGACCAGACTGCGCTACACCTCGACCCCATACCATGAAGAGAATGAACTCAATAAGAAGGAGATAGTAGTACCGGAACTCCGAAAGAAAGAGAGAACTACTCATGAAAAGGGCAAGGTCGACTTATGACTCTCCTTTCCTCCATCCACCAGTCGAGACTGATTCGGTCGTAGCCTGTATTCGACTTCCTTCTCGTTCTACAACTCACTCTCACTTAATGAATTCATTCCATCTCGCCTTCTCGTACTTATGAAACTCACCTCCACCTCTGACCGCGTAGTGGGCACTAACCTCATCAGAACCGGGACATCAGAAAGGGATCTCATGCCGGGATCAGAGTACGAGCTACTTCAACTCAACCGTTAACAAGACATGAGAAAGAGACCTACGGGATTGGCTGTTCCGGAGCTAACTCAAGAACTCAAAAAACAAAGGTCCAGATTAGTTTCATTAGTGAATTTGGGACTCGTAGATAAATTCAGGTGCGAAGGTACTCGTAGTTTGAAATAGAGCGAAGGTACTCGACTGAGGTTAGGAAGGTTCAGAGCGAAGGTACTCGTAGTTGAAAATATAGGAGAGGAGCGAAGCCACTCGACTGAGGTTAGGAAGGAGAGGAGCGGTTAGGAGTTGAGTTTTTCTCGACTCAAAACAGAAGGAGAGGGTCAAAGAATTTGATTGAGACTGAAAGGTTCGAAGAAGCTCGACTAAGAAGGAGTCAATGAAGAAGGGCGTAGCTTATGTAAAGGAGTGCAAGTTGACCTACTTCTCCTGCAAGAAGAGCTGCTCCCCCTCCTAACGAACCTCCTCCACCATCTTCTTCGGTCCTAGCTTTAGTGTATTCGCGCCTAAAGACCTTCCTTCGGGTTCACTCTCTCCTTTCTCTCTCAAAAGGAAGAGCTAGGACAAGAGAGATAGAAGGAGCAGAGAAAGAGGAAGAGACCGCAGCTAGGCCTAACCCCCGCTCCACAGCTCGTTCCGCTCATCCACTAGTTAGACTCAACCCATGCCCTACAGCTAACTCTCGGATACAAGGCTTTCCGTGAAGACAGCAATTACCACCCATTGAACCTCTTTATTCCATAGAATTTCTTGGACTGATTTATGGAGCGGAGCCAAGTTCGAACTAATAGGCCAAGCCCACTACCCTCTAATTAAGCTAGGACGGACCGCAAAGACTAAGAAAAAATGGGGAGCCTTTATTCACTGATTTTATAGGCGCAAAGAATTTGCGGGTCACTTTTCCTTATTACCGGAGTCATCCTATATATTCCCACTTAGCGGTCCAAAAACAAAGGTCCAGATGTTATGAAATAACTCGACTGAAAGGTGAGAAGAATGAGAGAAGCGACTGAAAGTTCTCGAGTGAGGTTAGGAAGGCGGAGTAGGCGCAAAGAATTTGCGGGTCCTTATCCTTCAAAGGAGTGCAACTCAGAATGGAAGAGGTTAATATGTCCTTATCAATGAGACCACAGAAGGCTCAAAGAATTTGAGAAAAAGAAAGACTCAAAGAATTTGAGAGGGGGCTCGCATTAAGCTACGGAGGCGCAAAGAATTTGCGAATAAAGGGTCAAAGCCCTCAAGAAAAAAGAAAGAGAGAAGCTCATTGGATAAAGAGAGAGTGGAATATACGACTAAGGACGGGTCCAGGTGACTTGTTCATCTCCACTAATATGGTAAGGAGGCGCGAAGCGAAAGGACTGTGAAGGAGCGAAGGAGCGAAGCAGCTCGCCGACGATAGGGGGAGAGGACCGAGACTTTGTTTGGAGGTTCGAAGAAAGTCGACTGATAAGGAGTCAATGAACAAGGGCAGCTCGACTGATAAGGTTCAGAGCCCGACGATTATTATTCAATGAAATAACTCGACTCAAAACAATAGGGTGCGAAGGTACTCGTAGTTTGAAATAGAGCGAAGGTACTCGACTGAGGTTAGGAAGGAGAGGAGCGAAGGTACTCTACGTTTCAAATATAGGTTCAGAGCGAAGCCACTCGACTGAGGTTAGGAAGGAGAGGAGCGAAGCAGAATCAAGCGTAGAATAGAAGGACAGGAGCGAAGCAGCTCGACTAAGAAGGAGAGGAGCGGTTAGGCGCAAAGAATTTGCGGGTCCTTATCCTTGAAATTTGAAGGAGTGCAACTCAAAGTCTTTGACTTTATTCTCATTGAGGACCCCTTATAATTGCAAAGCTCAAAGAATTTGAGAGGTCGATGAACAAGGCTCAAAGAATTTGAGAGGAGGCTGGGGCGAAATGAAGGAAGAAGAAAGTCCAAAATCAATAACCTAAAATAAGTACGAAAGAGAAAGCCTACCATCTCTTTCTCAATCTCACTTCCTTTTTCCCGGACGCATGAAAAGGAGCGTGGTTGACAATTCCCCAAAGGCAGAAAACCGGACATTCAAAGGTCCTCAGATGAAGAATAAAGGGTCAAATCCCGTATTAACAAGCAAGAGCAAGCAAGGGTCAAAGAATTTGAGAGGGCACACCCTCACGAATGCCCTTTGGGTTCATTCTCGGGTCAGATCGTCTGAAAGAAGATCCGGACAAGAGGTAAAGGATCGAAGATGACCGCCTTTCAGAGAAAGAGTCAGCCCTTGTTCATTGAGGCGGTACCTACCATGCCTGATTTTTCTTCTTTGAATTGGCTACTTCCTTCGCGCATAAGCGAAAGTCAATGAACAAGGTGGGGAGTTTCATTTCAAGCCAAGAGATGAGGCAGGAGGCACCGTGGGTCAAGTTAGAAAGGGATCTGGAATGGTCCGAAGGTTATGAAATAACGAGACTGAAAGGTGCGAAGCAGCTCGACTAAGAAGGAGTCAATGAACAAGGCTCGACTGAAAGGAGAGAGAATTTGAGAAAGACTGATCCCTATTCAAAGGCTTGAAGGAGTGCAAGTCAGAACCATTAATAGACGGAAATTTGCCTTTCTTTTAGTCTTGGAGAAGTCCGTTCGGATTTGATTCATTATATTAATGAATGGTCCAAGTTCATTCAGTTTCCCTTTTTTTTCGGTATATGGCCCCATGTGGGTTGGGTGGCCAAAGAGAGGATTGATTAAGAAAATATGCCACTCCATCTCATGTTCATGTTCAAAATGAGATTCCGTGGGACACATTTTTTGACTCTGACTCCTCTTCTGATTGATTGATGCACCTATTGATTGATTCAGACACAAGAAAATCAGTCTCTGCAAGCAAGGAAGATTTTGGGCCCCAACGACAAAGGAACGGGCATTTTCGGGGACTAGCCCGCTTCCCATTACTCGATGAGGGAAATTCCTCGCACATAATTAAGGGAGCCATTGAAAGGTGACTGAAAGACCAGAAACTAAGACTACCCGAGCTAATGATAGAGGCAAGAACACTTTCCGGCCAAGTCCCATTAATTGATCATAACGATATCGTGGAAATGCTGCACGGACCCATATATATAGAAAGAGAAAGAGAATCACCTTGATACTAAACCAGATCGAGCCCGGGATCTTCTTGAAAATGGGAAGATCTAGGATAGGCGGCCAACCTCCTGGAGAGAGCGATGTGCATGGACCAGGTGAGTAGGGATGCAGCTCCGTGGACCGCTCGTCGGGCCTGATAGGTGGTGGTATCACACCCTTCTCAAAGGAACCGTACGTGAGACTCTCGCCTCATACGGCTCCGTCCCGGCATCAGGACCTCCCCTTTCCTTTGACCAACGGGTCCTCGAACCAACCTGTCCTCCCTTTCTATTCGTAAGCGCTTTCTTTTCATTCATTGATTGAAGTAGCTCTAGCTTGCTTCCAAGTCCAAGGGGTAGAAGCTAGTCGCCAGAAGCTCACTTCCGGGCCGGGCGGGGGCAGCTGAAGGAAGAGGATAAGGCGCATCCCCCTGACCTATCTTGATGAAGACCGAAAACCTATCCAAAATGGAGCCCTGTCAAACAAATGATAGAATGGAAGAAGAAATTCACTGTCGAACCCTGACTTTGTATAGCGAGAAAGCCTCTGATAATGTGAGAAAGTGCGAAGCAAGGAAACGGAGTTCTAGAAGTTGAGAAAAAGAGATCGACCTAATAGAACGAACGAGAGAAGAAGAGCCTGAAAGAGTATGAAAGATAGGCTTTCTTTTACTAGAACCTACTACAAGGAAGGGCTTAAAGGAAACCTATACCTTGTTCATTGAGGCGTCGGACTCCTCCTTTGGAGTCTGATTCCTTATTCACTGGGGATACTTTCCTCCAAATAGTAGGTTTTGACTTCTCCGCCTTCTCCGAAACTTAAGGAATGAAACTCATCTGGAGCTTGATTTTAGGACGGCTAGGCTTTCTCTTTCTAACTTGATAGTAGTAGGAGAAGTCCAAAGGATAGGCTTTCCTTCTTTAGCCTCTTATTAGTTTCGCGGGAGAGAGAGAGGGGCGAAGCGACTTCCAATGCCAAGGAGAAGGAGTGCAAGTGCAAGAAAGGTGAGACTGAGTTTAGAGGGGCGAGATATTCTAAGAATATTAGTTTAGTAAAGGGCGCCTTAGCCTATCGGAAGATATAGGAAGGGGCCTTTTCTTGCTCGTTAGCGCTTTAGTTTGAAATAAGGACGTTTAGGCTTGACCTCGAGTCTCCTTAGGGCGGCTGCTCGTTTAGTATTGCTTTGGCTTCGCCGTCTCTATCTTGCTGGCGCGGGAGCTACCGCAACTAAAAGAAAATGAATTCAGGCTCCGGAGGTTATGAAATAACGAGACTCAAAACAAAGAATAGGGTTCGAAGAAAGTCGACTGATTATGAATTTTTGTAATCAACGACCTTGTAATCCTTAGCGAAAATGAACAAAAAGCTAGGTTTTGACATAGGGAAGAAGCAACTTTTCATGAAAAAGATGTAAAAATTTCTCTATTATCGTTCAATAGAAAGATGAGAAAAACTAAGAAAATGCAAGAAAAAAGACGGGAAAACGCAATGAAAGAATCAAGCCTATCAAAGAAATTCACAGACTTTGATGAGAGTTCTAGTTTGTGGTCCCTGCCTTTCTTTTGTTGCCTGGAACTTGAATAAGGAGCGGAAGCGTAGCGGACAGCCTGAAACTAAAGACTTTCTTTCTCCTCTCTTTATCCGTCCGGAGGATTTCTCCGTAGGACTATCCATATTAAGATGAAGTTCTCAATCTGAATTTCTTTTACCTGTCCTAGGACAATGCATCCAGTTGCAATTAATTAAACTACTTTTTTCAAGCAAAATAGGACTTTTTATCATCTATATAAATAACGAGAATTG
>NC_066862.1:13589869-13607481 GCF_025177605.1 Cucumis melo
ATAGAAGAAATAGAATAATTGCTAAAAAAGACACTTCCACAGGCCTTTGACTTAGTGGATAAGAGAGGTCCAGAGGCAAGAAAAGAAAGGCAGGGATCTTGTGAGAAGGAATTGAATATGGATAAAGAAGTCCGGAGGACGGGTCATAATTCTTCTACTCCGGACGAGGAGTCTGATTCAAAAAAATAGGCGTCCTTCGCCTTGGATCTGGCTCCTTCACCCACTGATAGCGTCCACTAAAAGACAAAGACCCGATCCGAAGCGAAAGCTACGAAGGACTCAAGGAGGATAGAATTCTTGAAAGAACCTCGCGAGCATGAAAGCGGGGCTGACCCCTCCTTTAGACAAAGCTCCCAAATAGGCACCGAGCCCTTATTTGCCTTCCACCCCCCCTGTCCTTCGTAGCTTGATTCTGCTTCGCACCTGAATTTATCTACGAGCCCTCTTCCCCATTCATTGAAAAAGGTAACCTCAGATCCAGATTCAGAGTCAGCGATCCCAATGGGAGTCCGTAGTAGCTCCCAGGAATCTCACTACCAACTCCTTCTACAGGGGCATTAGGGGAAATCCTACTAATGAAAATAGAATAACTAAGTGTGAGAAACTTCCGATCCAACCAAAGAGGAAAAAGGGCCAGCAACCAGTAAATCACGCTATCCTGACCTTCTGTGGATAATCTGAATACCATTGCAAGAGGCCGGCCTTATAGCGAAAGAGGGGCAAGGTCCCATCTCACAGCCTTAACCGCGTAGTCGGTCTCTTTTCTTTCATAACCTCTCTCATTCCTTGATTGTAATATCAGCCCTAACTATATTCAAAAAAAGAGTAGTAGGCTTGAGCCCTATTCCTAATCTCTTTCGGAGTTCTGACCCTGACCGAATAAAGGGAAGGATAGGAGATACCGTACTTTTGATTTCAGACTGCTCTTTTAGCTTGAGAGAAAAAGGGAGGGGCATAGGTAGAGAAAGCAAAAGGGATTACCGAGTCGAATGATGAGATGTACCGATTTGCATCCTTCAGAAATGCTTACGGAGTGGAAACCTAGGACGGCTTAGAAGAAAAGATGGATATTAGGAAGATGAAATCAGACTCGTAGGAAGGAATCTCCATTAGATAGGTGAGTGAATGAGTGTTATCGAAGATCAACTTATAGGTAGGGGCTGACTGCCTTACGGATTACTTGCAGCCTTCCGCGCCGTGGCTGAGTTACTTATACGAGAAAAGAAAGATCAAGGCTATATTCCATAAATCAGTCCTTCGGACGCTAGGCTTTCCTTCCGCCTCAATGAATCTGGCTTTCTTTAGTAGGTTCTGAGGAAGACTCAAATATCCTATTTTGATACTAGAAAGGGGAAAGCCTATGATTCTTCTGAGTTGGATCGGTTAGAAAAGAGAACTCGGGTCGAAAGGGAACGAAGATCCGGAGTTGGGGCGACTCGAGAACATAGGAGAGGGGTATATTATGCTATCCCAATCGGCAGCTCGACAGACACATACTCGAGAAAGCGTAAGAGGATTCTTATTAAAAGGGCTCCTTTCTTTCTCTCTTTCATAAATGACTTTTTTTCTCTTCGCGCCTCCGCCTACGGCAACTCAAATCAAGGGAAAATACAAGATCCCTGCCTTTCTTTTCTTGCCTGTTCAAAGTCAATCAAAGAAAAAAGAAAAGAAAAGAAGCTCATTAACTCGAATTCAAGAAGCTCAAAATGGGAATTTTCATCTTTGTGCTAGATTTCAGACTCAAATCCAAGAATCCCATAAAATGCAAGGGCTCGACTGATAAGGAGAGCAAACCACTTTGTAGCAACTTTTCAAGTCAAATGCCTGATTTTTTTATCTATTATCGTTAAATAGAAAGATGAGAAAAAGGAAGAAAAAGAAGGAAAAAAGACGGGAAAAGGCAATTCAAGAATCAAGCCTAGAAAAGAAATGAACATTGTTTGATTCTAGTTCTAGTTTCTGGTCCGGATAAAGAGAGGAGAAAGAAATGTTTTTCACTCAATTATCGTGAAATATATATATGAGAAAAAGTCAAAAAATGCAAGAACCGAGAAAAGGCAATGAATGAAAGGATGAGTTGATCTCAGAGAATTTGCTTAAGACATGAATGAAGAGATTGATCAAGAAAATCTCTTTTCTCTTTCTTTCTTAAGAGAATTTCTAGCTTAAAAAGACAGATTTCTCCTTTGTTCATTGACTTTATCTCTTTTCTCTTTCTTTCTTAAGAGATTTTCTAGCTTAAAAAGACAGATTTCTCCTTTGTTCATTGACTTTATCTCTTTTCTCCTTGTTCATTGACTTTTCTTTCTCCGATTTCATCCCACATCTGGATCTCTTTTCTTTATCGATCTTTCTTAAGAGATTTATTGACTCCCACTTTCCTCTCTGAAATACAGTTCTTTGGTGATCTCATTCCCCTCAAAGGAGAAAGGGTCGGAACACGCTGCGTGTAAGGTGCAGGAAGAAATGATCGACCCAAGGGATGAGGCATCCGCTGAAAGGGCAGTTGTTGGTAGCCCTCGTCTTCTTTATTTTCTTAAGGCTACATGAAAAATGTTAGTTGCAGCAGCCTTTTGCTGCTATCTATCCCAAGCCTTGTGTAATGACTTAAATAGCCTTTTTCCACGTTCAAGCTAATAGCTACTAATTCTCTCTTCATATTGTATTAGGAGAACTCGATTCTCATCTCGTAGAAGGCGCGGGTGTAGGGGAAAGATCTAACCTTGATTCATTAGTCGGAAAGTCGGTAAGACCAATAGAAAGACCAGATAGGGAGCCCCAGAGAGGGCCAGCGAGACCTACGGGTCTTTCATTCTTTTGTTCTCATCTCTTGAGAAAAGAATATGACGACTAGTAGCCCTAGCCATGAACTCTTTATATAGACCTAGTGAGAAAAGGAATGAAATGACTCTTAGAAAGAGGAATGAAATGGCTCGACTGAAAGGAGAGGAATTTGCCCTCTTCAAAGAGGAAGAAAGTTTAGACCTCTGCGGTTGAGCTCGAGCAAAGGGGGGAATCTAGCTCTTTTCACTCTGATTTGAGAAAGAAGTTCAAGGGGCCCGAAAAAGCCAATTCTTAAGAAGTCAGATCGAAAGAGAGAGGCCCGGCGCACGAGGAGAAATCGGTACCCCTCTGGCTCCGAAGTTTTGACAGTAGAAGAACTCGATCTCCTAAAGAGGATCAGAGTTTTCTAGGGACGGGCGAGCTCTGAGTGAAAGAAGAGTGGATCTTGCGGTTGCAGTCGCTTATCTTCTTCGACCGGATCATCGTAAGTCAGTCTTTCTCTATTGAGAGCGTAGGCTTTCTTTACTTCATAGGAGACCATCTATTGCATTGCATTCCAGAGTCAGGGAATGTGTACTGGCCCCTATCTATTGGAACTCCCTTTGATTCGCCTTGAGCCCAGATCCGGATGAGAAAGAGTAAGGCTCGACAGGAAGAACTTCTGTTTCGGAAGCGAAGTTACTGAGTTTACTCGGACCGAATACGACCTGTAATTGAGAAGTTGTTTAGATATGGATTATCTAAGGATTGAACTCCTTACGGATGCACCAGATATGGATTCCTCACTCTGACTGACTGGCCCACTACGCGGTTAGAAGCCTAGAGAGAGCTGCTCTCCTGTATCGGCCTAACCTCAATAGGAGGATTTAGTCAGTCGAAGGGGTCAGGATCGGAGAAGGAGCAAAGCAGGCATTGAATGAATATCTCTTTCCGTAGCGAGACAGTACAGTAGGGGCCGGTAATAAAGGTCAGATCAAAATTCGAACTGAGATAGGAAGCCGTAGAGGTAACTGAGAGTAGGACGCGCCCTAGCCTCAAGCTATAACTAAGAAGTTAGAGTGCGAAGCAAGAAAGACTGTTATAGGGTCGGGTTAGGGAATTATATGTTTAGAATGGTTGGTTGGAAGGCCTACAACTTCAGAGTCAGAAGAAGTTGCCTTTGATCCGCCTGGATGGAGTTGGGCTGGAGAGGTTATAATATCTCTGATGTGAGGGGAATTCGGTTGAGAAAGTAGCTGTCCTTGCAGGATCGGATGCCTCATCCCTTCTTCGATCGGATCTCGGGATTGGAGTTTCAGAGGAAGGTTCTTCCATTTCATAAGAAAGATTCCCCATGAACTATTCAATCATCTCGGAATGAAGGAAGATAACTCAATAATCCCACTGGGAGGAGGAGCTCGAGCCGGAGAGGAGGAGGAAGCTTCTAGGTAGGCGCCCTAGATCTGAGAGGCGAAAAGCTCGTCTTTAAGGAGAGGTGGCATCCCTTGAAGTTGAAGCTGGATCCGTTCTCGCTTAAGGGAATGAATACAAATACTCAACTGCCTCAGAGACTGGGTGGGGTCTGCCTCTCCATCTGGGACAGCTCTCTCTGCCTCTCCCTCTGGTCTCACCTTGATCCTCGTCTTTCTTTTCTCCTGCTTAATCTGAGAGAAAGGGGATGAAACTGGCTAAAGAAGAGGACAGATTCCTATCATCCATGACCTCATCTTGCCTGAACTTTGCTTTTCAATACCGACTCAGGCAAGGTTTCCGGGCGCCATTGAATCAGACTAATCTGTAGAATCAGAGCTCTGGGACAAACTCCCCAGCAGCATCGGATTGATTCAGAGAAGGGAACCTCCATCACGGGTCAGGGCAAGCCGCCCCACTCACTTGATCGGCTCTTTCTTTCGTCCTTGTTTAGATAGGAATGAAAAAGATCAAGCCCTTGTTCATTGAGTTGAGGACGGACCATCCGGTCTTGTAGCTGAGGCGGTAGAGGTAGCCCACGGAGAAGGCATCCTTAATCTTGCCTCGAAGATTCTTTGAGCCTAGGCTTGATTCTATAATCTATTAAGAGGTCTCGGTTTCCGAACAAACTCATGAATTGAAGAAATAGCTGAGGCGAATTCTATCCCCTTTTTTTTTCCTTCAGCCAGAATCAAGGGCAGACAAGCTAGGGCATGAGAAGGGGCTTCCCCGGGCTTCCCCAGGTCAAATTCTTGAGTCAAGCAAGTCCACTCTTTCATCCTTCTTTTTTTTTCCTTTTTTGATCGAATCTCGAACCTCAAATTTCATTGAACCTTGCCTCCCGTGAGGAAAAGAGTATGCCTTCCCAGTGGAGTGGAAAGGAAGGAGCTCGGAAGGATGTAATGAAAGGAGAGGGGAGAGAGAGGCCACCCCGGATCAGATCCTATACTGCTGAGGAATTCGATCTTGAGGCAGAGTCCGCTGCTTGCTTTTCTCTTCTTTCTTCAGTTGCTCTTGCCTTAGTATAAAGATAGGTAAGAAAGATCGTCAGATCGTCAGGCAAAAAGAAAGGCCTTGAACTCCATTTCCTTTGATTTAGATGTCAATACTCCTTTGCTTCTCGTATCTTATTTCACTCTCTTCTCAAGGGTCAACCCACGGGGAAAGAAGCTTGCGGAGACCCTGGAAGTGACTGATGAAAGAGAGACTGCGGACGGACGATTGGCTTCAGATGCGGACTCTTTGAACTTAGCTGCTGACTCCTTCCTTTGGGACCATCAAAACCTTTATCGTCTGACCTTTCTTCCTTAAGAAAAGACAAGAAGAATCTATTCCATGATCAGACCAGTCACCTGGACCCCTCTTTATCCACTAACAAAGGAGGGGTTCCTCTCGCTTGCTACTTTGCCTCATGCTAGAAAAAGATAAAAGATAGAATGCCTTTGCTGCCGATTCCCCAGCCGATCGATCCGGACTACTGTCTTTTCCCTTTATGACTGAACTTTCTGACAGTCAAGCACATATTCCCGCATATGGGGATTCTATCTCCTTCATTGGGGATTTCTTAGATAAGTCGTCAGATATTTGGAAAGATCCTTCAAGAACTCATACTTCTTTCTCTCTCTCTTGGATGCTAGCTACTCTAATCTCATTCCGCCGACCGACCCCGTAGTTAGGAGTCCTTATCGAGCAGACTCTGAAGAAAGAGAATGAACCTCTCCTAGCGCAGATCTAGCTCACGCAAGAGAGCGGTCAAGCTCTTTCGCTCCTTTGATCCCCCCTAGTCCTTTGAGTTCCATTCTGAGTTGCACTCCTTCTTAGTGAGAAGAATGAGAGAAGCGACTGTAAAGGTGCGAAGGAGAATCAAGCTACGAAGGACAGGCGACGATAGGAGGGGAAAGATTCTCTTTTTCATATGAAACTCCGTCCGTCAACTCCTTACTCCGCCTTACCCTAGGTCTCCGCGTAGTGGGGATTTGTCCATTTGACCAATGACTTCCAAATCAACCCCTATATTTTCTTGCCCGTCAAACTCACTCGGATAAGCAGAAATTTCAGCCGGTCCCACGGAGCGGTATTGCATTCTTTCATCAGTCACCATTCTAATAAGAAAGTGGGACTCAGTTTCTAGACGGGACGGACGCGCTAGCGGGGAGAACCCCATCCACGGGAAGGTTAGAATAGGATCTCGATAGGGATTAGGATAGGGTAGAAAGCTAAGAAGCTCGACTCAAAATTCATCAATGAGAATCAAGTCAAAGACTTTGAGTCAAAAAGGGGTGAGAAATCCATATTATGAATGAATTAGGCAAGGAGAAAAGAAGGAAGAATCGATAAAGAAAAGAGATAAAGGAAAGAGATTAATACAAGAGATCAAAGATCTCGAGATTCTCATATCCTAGTATGAGATGAGGCATTCGTCGTTGAGGGCGAGGAAATAGGCTAAGCAGTTGAATACGAGGAGAGGGGATGAGGAGTTAGGCAGAGCTTTCCCCCTCTCCGGCTTA
This sequence comes from Cucumis melo, assembly GCF_025177605.1. NCBI lineage: Eukaryota > Viridiplantae > Streptophyta > Magnoliopsida > Cucurbitales > Cucurbitaceae > Cucumis > Cucumis melo. The sequence continues at coordinate 13,596,610 of NC_066862.1, forward strand.
GGAGCAAGCAAGATCCGGCTTTTCTAGTTTCTAGCGAGATGGGATGAGACCCCCCTGGAGTAGGAGTCGACGTAGCTTAAGTTGATCTTCCCGCTCTTCCTTAAGTTGATCGGTATGCTCTTGACTGATATCTCTTTCGAAAGGAATATTTCTCTTTTGACTTGGTTGGAAATAGAGAAATCCGCCTAGTTGAGACCCTTGAATCGCCTTATTAGGCTTGGCCTTGGCCGACGGAAGGAGAATCTTGATTACCGATGGACGGATGAGGCTGATGAAGGAAGCAAGAGCGCCCGAATCGCGTAGTGGGCCCAAGCAGACCCAACCCTAGGAGACGGGGAAAGAGAAAAGACTGAGTCCGATCGACTCCCCTGATATGGAGATGAAGCTATTAGTTCAGCTATCACTTACTCTGAGGAAAGAGCAGTTCCGACCGCCCCGCCGGGATGAGTGAAGTTAGGGTCCTCCGTCTTCTCCCTTGACTCTGATCCGCCCGACGACCCCTCTCGTAGGTGAATAGTGAAAGAAAAGAGATGCTAGCACGGGATCACTATCCATCTCATAATCTCTTTCCTTCATCTGCTGAAACTGAGACAGCAAGCGAAACCTCTCCCACGATTCCTATGAAACCGATCCAGGGACAGCGTCCAGTTAGACAGCATCCACTTCCTCATACTATCAGGAAGGTATGAATGAGAAGGAGAATCAAGGGGCGCAGAAGAGGAGGGTAGAAGGACAGCACCGAGTTGAGAGTATTTCACTATAGTATTCTCTGGAAGCTATCTCAATCGTCCGCGCAAAGACGAGTAGTGGTATTTCTACTCAAGAGATGTGTTAAGAAAATGCACACTGATTCTTATCCACCACCTCTCTTTATGGCCTTCAAAGTCATAAGTCATAAAATGAGAGGAGGTAAATCACCACTTGAGTGATCTATTTCTCCTTCCAGGCGATTTGAGATTCAAATCTTCCATCTCACCCCATACCCAAAAGAGCAGAGTGGGAAAGCCAATGCCGCGTGGAGGTAGAAGGTCCATCCTAGGCCCATGGGCGAAAAGTGACTAAATGTGAATTTTCCCTAAGAAGAAAAGAAAGTCAGGAGACTGAGCACGACCGAATAAGATCTTCTTCTTTTTTCAGTCGTTGGGGAAGGAAGTTTAAGCATTTCTCTTGTTCTGCTATATAAAAAGATGAGAAAAGCCGGTTCCCCGAACTAACTTCAAAGACGGACCGAGGATCAATGAAATATGAGATCTCTTGCCCAAGCCTTCTTGCAATACCTACATACCTAGCCCTCTCAAATCCTCATTCAATTCGTCCTTCATTCACACGAGTGCGGAGGCAAAGAATCTTCTCTCGCTACGGGATCGGCATCAGTCTCAGTTCCTAACCCGACCTTAGTATTGATGTATTGATTTTGAGGTCAGATAAAGAGGAATCAGTCTCCATAGGCAGCGGGTAGAAGGAGGGGAACCCTGAATGGGACTGGAAGAGTCCTAGCTAGGGGCAGGTTAGACACAGCAATAGGGATCGGCCTCGTCTATTCTCAGAATATTTTAGCTGAGCGGATGAAGAAGGAGAAGAAAGGTCAGATCATGAATCAGACTGAGTACGGTCCGGAGCAGCTGTCCCGGAGGTGTGAATAGGACCCCGATAGGCGTCAAGGACTGTAAGTAGTCCCAGTTGCGCGGCAGCATAAGAAGAAAAAGGAAGGGGAAGAGGGGAAGGATTCTTTGACGGAGTAGGACGAGGCCCTATCACTCAGAATCCTTTTAGTCCGTCATTGCATAAGATCACTCCATGATAGTCAGAAGAATTCCATTATCATATCAGCTAGGAAGGAGTCATTCATAACCTCAATCGTCAGCGAGTATGACAAGGGTTCGGGCCGAAGGGAGACCTAGTAGTAGGAGTGGGAGAGGAGAAAGGAGTGAGAGTTTCGGGATTGGAATGAGATTGAAGATAGGATCGAGAGTTTACGCCTCCACAAAGGTCACTGACATCGTAAGCGAGAACTCAGAAGAATATAGAGTTTCCGAGGGCGAGCTCTAATCACTCCAGAGGGAGAAAGTATCCAAAATAGGAAGAGGAGAGGAAGCGGAGGCAAGGGCCGAAGGCAAGGGAAGAGGAGCGCAAATCAGACTGAAAAGGTTCAAAGCATGAGCACATTCTGCCTAATTCGGGATTTGACGTTCCCACTTGAAAAAAGCGGAAGCTTCACTGAAAATGAGGAGATTATCGCGCTGGTCAGACATCAGAGACCAGGAAGGCAAGAAAGAGATCGACTTGGTGGCCACCACGGAAAGCAGCTTGACGGACGAAGGAAAAAGAAAAAGTTTACGGAGTTGAGAAGAGCCTCGTGTGCAAGGTTGACGAAAGAGAGAGAAGGACCAAGGAGGGAAAGGAGAAAGGGCTAGGCCCTGGAAGGGGTATCACATCCTCCACCCGCTACGTGGGGCTTTAGAAGATTCATAGAATGAATGAAGAAGTCAGAAGAATGAGGGGATATTCTATATACGTCAAAGCTGGTAGTCAATTCAGAGTTCTTGGACAAGGACACCAAGCATAAGGCGCCTACGGTCCCAAAGCATCTGATCTGAGCTCGAATCCTACTAAATAAAGGGGAAATGTTCGGGGCTGAAACTTTCTCTCCCGCCCTAACTATTTGACCTGGACTCGGATCAGTCAAATACGAGATTACTTTCCTATTTTCTTTAATAGAGATTCATATCACCAGCCTTTTCTCATCCATAGACAGTACGAGGGGAGTCCAGTAGGGTAGGTAATTGGAGCGAAATACGGGCCATAATAAGGGCGCTGACTAAGCTCCCAATCGTCCGAGGCAGTGGAAGCGAAAGCCACTCTTGCTTGAGAGCCGCTGATTAGGGGCGTATTGATCTTTATCCTTTACGTGTCCAATCATCTCAATCAAAGTAGAAAGAGAAAGAAGAGCCCGAGAGGGGTGAGAGCGCATTCCGATCGCACTACTAAGAAGAAAAGGAAGCTTCCTAAGCAAACTTTCTGAAAGAATAACTGCTACATATTTCACAACTTAGACGGGACCGGAGATCCAGGGACAGCGTCCTCAGAACATCGAATTCCGTCTCCCTCTTTGAAATGAAACTAGTCCGGACTCCCGAGACCGGGTAATTGACTCCTTCATCTCTGACCAGCGCTTTGACTCAGCCTCCGCCTTCTTATATTTTCAGTCCGGGATAATCTCCATATTTCTCATGAACTTCTTCTTCCGCACTGTGAGAACTCTTTCATTTTCTTTCCGAGCTTAGAAGAGGCTTCCCACCTTTTCTCTCCTTCCATCCATCCGGCTTCGCCTCCGATGCTAAGTAAGCCTCTCCCTCTCTCTCTCTGTGAGAAAGTAGATAAAAGCACTAATGGATCCCGAAAAAAACTCCTTGGCCTTCGGAAAAGATTATGATATGAATACCAATACCTACATCCGAAATAACTCAAGAAGGACACCCGGGGAGTCGGGAATCATCCTTTGATTCTCCTGGTCTCTGTCTGCGACGAGTGAGGATAGATGTATTCCGAATTGATAAGAGAATGATTGGTCGGGAAAGCTACTCGGCCGTCAAAGTACTCAATGAAAGTGGGAATTCTGGTCTATACCTAGAGAAGACTAGCTTCCGAAAGGGAGATCCGGGCGAGGCGGAATTGATTAAGTCGGGAGCGAAGGCATGAAGGATTGAAGAGGCGGACTGATTGATTTGACCTCTCAAGTCATAAGAAGAGAAGAATCTGATATAAGTTGTATAATGAAATAATCATCTCTTTGAGGTTCCTCAAGCTCTTCTTGTCCTTCGTAGCTTGATTCTCGAGCCTTTCTTTCACTTTTTGAGCACTATCGGTCTCGGTCTGGTCTTCGCTCCTTTCAGTCTTTTGCCTTTCGCTCCTTCTATCCTTGATGAGCGAAATGAGAGAAGTTCAAATCAAAGAGTATGAAGTTTCAGATAAATAGTATGAAAGTGAAAGAGAGACTAAATTCAAAGAGAAGAAGAAAGAGATGGAGATAAGAAGTCGAAAGGTGCTCTTTGGAGAGGCCCTATTAATGATGACGAAAGACTTTCCAAAACAAATCTATCGTTGCGGTCGATGGAATTGAGAAAGATGGAATTTCTTATTAATAATCAGTTCAGAAGCGCAAGGGGAAGAGTGCAAAGGAAAGGGCCGAAGGCAAGCGAAAGGAGTGCAGAGTTGACGGAGTTGAGCTGCTCGAAAGTCATAATCAGAGAAGGGCGCAAGCGAAAGGAGTGCAGAGTGAAGCAATCTAATATAAGAATCTAAAAGGAGTGCAAGAGTGACCTCGCTCAATAAGCCCACCCCAGTTGACCACTGAAGAGGGGTACCATAGCGGATGAAGAAAAGGGAAGTAGAGGAGGTGCGTGCAGTTCAGTTCTCAATCTCCTTATCTGATGGGACCAGAAGCTTCAGACTAGTTTCATGAAGAGGTATTTGCTCAAGTCTTTACCCTAAGTCAGTCGAGACCACCCGTGGGAGTGGATTCCGCTTGAGCAGTTCTTCTTTCTAATTTCAGGAATGATCAATCTCTCTTGAGACACCTTTCACTCGCCTAGCTCCGTCTGATGACGATATTCCACTAGAAAAGACCTCTTGAGGTCCCACTTCTCCTTAACTGAAAGACGAGTAAACTCGGGATTAGGCTCCTGGGTCGTGGTCGAAAGAAATTAATAATAAGAAGAAGGAAACCTCAAGAAATTAGTCAGTCGAGTCCAAAATGAAAGAGGGGATTTGAGATTCAAACTTCCATCTCGCCGGGCTCTTCAATGACATCAAATAGGTCCAAAGTCATGAAATTTCATGGGGAATCTCTCAGTCAGTCCACTAATGAAGGTCAAAAGACCAAGAAAAACCAATTAATACCAAGGCTAAGAAAGAAGGGTAAGGACTACGAGACCACCGAAAGCAAATGAATAAAAGGAAGAAATGGGCTCATCAAAGAACTGACTTGGAATGAAGAACTCCAACTGAGATAGAAAGAACTCATCTGCGCAACTCATCATCTCCCAACTCTCCGGCTCAAGACCGACCGCTCTTTCTCTCAGTCTTGGCCCAGAAGTCCCAAGCTCTGTAGCATGAAGTCAGAAAGAGGAATCTTTCTATCCTGTCCTGAGTCAGCCAGGGAAGACGAAGTGGAATAGTCAAAATCATTCCATTATCAGGTGTGCCCGAAGGAAGAAAATCAGTCAAATCAGCTCCAGTCATTGGTCAAATGGACAAATCCCCACTAAGCGCGAGGATGAAGATAAGATCAGGTCATCAATTCAGTGCAAAGAAAGAGAAAAAAGATAAGATCATCCATAACTTGAATCTCTACTATGAGATTCTTCTTCATTCTTCTTTCTTTACTTACATTTAGCGTGAAAAGAATATTGAACTGGGGCGAGATAAAGAGGAAGACCTTTGAGCTCAGCTAAGCGGATCAGACTGAAAGAAATCGTAGGATCGACCAGTCAAGGAGGAAATGCGCGAGAGGGAAGTAGAAAAAGACTGGGAGAGGTTGAATGAGGTGCTCAGCCAGTCTTGAAAGATTTCCTGATCTAGCTCATATTTCATTGAACCTTCACTCGAGAATCAAAGAGAAATGAGAATCGAATACCGATATGCGCCGAATCTCATTCGATCTTGGCATCATGTCCCATCTGGTACGAAAAGAGGAGTCTGCCCCAAGGTGAATCTCCGCCAATCGGGGAATAAGTTCAGGCATCAGCTATATCTCTCGCCGTCAGGGCTCAGATACCATCTCGGGAACCTCAATCCACTCGGAGGGAAGGGCTAAGCTGTCTTGGACAGCCTGGTGGTCGTCTCCTTCGCGGGCACGCACCTCCTATTCATTTCATTCATTGCCTGAGATTTAGCTTGACTTCGCCGCCTCCTTCTCCTTCCCCTACCGATGATAGGGCTTAGTGAGCGATCCCTTTCTTCCTTCTCTCGCTTCGCTTTCTCTCTCTTTCAAAGTTATCTTCCACCGGTACGTGCTAGTTTAATTAACTCCTAACCTCTCGCTGACGCTCAATCTCCTAAGCCCCCAATTAAGATAATGAATAGAGATGGGAAATGCATAAAGATATCTGATACGAGACCTTGAAACTAGTCTTTGATCGGTAGAGAGGTTTAGTTCCAAAGCCTTCGCTAACTGCTCTCTCGCCGGGGTCTCAGGGGTGAGGCTGAAAGCGAGAAGAGCGGAAAGAAATGACGATTAGAATCGACTTCATTCCCCGAGAGTCAAGCTATTCTAACCTCTCGTCTGACCGGTCCGTGCTAGTTTAATTAATCACTGTGAAGAGATGAGTCGAGAATTCCCCTCTTTACGGTGAAGCCGCATCGATCCTAACCGCTACGTGGGCCCAACTCTTCCCCGCTTTTCTCATTCCCGATTGAAAGACGGATCTTATATGAGACGAGTCCTTTGACTTTCTTTCTCTTATTCATCCCCTATTTCATCCTACCTCTTCATCCTATATTTCTCAGAAAGGCTTTGCCACAAGGAAAGAAAGGACTGCTGCCCCCATTAGTTCAGTGACTTCAGAAACTTCGAGCTTCGCCTTCTGTCCCGAGAAGGATTGGTTTTGGAGTGAGAAGGTACGGATTTGTGTATGATAAATACCTCGGATAGACTTGACTTGTCTTCCGGACCCTATCGCAGCTTTGCACCATACGATACATTGATTTTTGAGAGTCTTGATAAAAAAACCTGAATATTGTTTTGGTATGATACATTAGTTTTGAATAATCTTTCGTCTATCTTTCTTTTTGATAATCTTGATAAAGAATGAAGTTCATTCAAATTCTTTTCGAAAGTCTTTCGTCATCATGAATACGGAGTTGGGAAGTCGAAAGAGAAAATGCTAAGAGGAAGATTTCATGCCCGTGGAGAAGGTAGACGAGAGTGGGACAAGAGATAAGCACAAGGCTATTTGCAGAGATAGCTTTCGCGCCCTCGTGCTCAGACTCTTCCTTCTCATTCGTCGGTCTTCATACTACTACCAGAAAAAGAAGAATGAAGAAAGATTCTATATCAGGAGTCAATTCGATCGAGCACATTAAGGAAAAAAGAGAAGAAAGGACTCTAAGCGAAGGTTTTTCGCAAATTCTTTGAGTCAATCAAAAAGGGGTGAGAAATCCATATTATGAATGAATTAGGCAAGGAGAAAAGAAGGAAGAATCTTTGATGAACAAATAGCGAGACTAAAAACTGAAAGAAAAGAGAAAGAAATTGAACTATTTTGATGCCTCTTTCTTTCTCGGTAGTTCTAGCTTTTTCTATCTTTCTTCTTCTGATCTTGATCAATCTCTGAATGAATGTCTTAAGCAAATTCTCTGAGATCAACTCATCCTTTCTTTCATTGCGTTTTCCCGTCTTTTTTCTTGCAAAATGGGACTTTTTCTCATCTTTCTATATAACGAAAATAGATAAAAAAATCAGGCATTTGACTTGAAAAGTTGCTACAAAGAAAGTGGTTTGCTCTCCTTATCAGTCGAGCCCTAGCAAATTGTTCATTTTCGCTAAGGATTTGAAGGTCGTTGATTACAAAAATTCATAGGTTGAATTCGAAATTCATGAATTTCTTTGTTTTTTTTTCTCGTTATTTCATAACCTTCGGACCGATAATAGTCGTTTTTTTACATCTTTTTCATTCTTTCTTGCTACAAAGTGGTTTGCTCTCCTTATCAGTCGAGCCCTAGCATTTTCTTGGATTTGACTCCGTCTTCAATCTAGCACAAAGATGCACATTTTTCATTCCCATTTTCTTTTCTTGACTTTATTTATTATCGTTAATGAGCTTCTTTTCTTTGATTGACTTTGAACAGGTGCCATAAGACAGGATAGAAGGCCTCACAGGTTAATATGGATAGTCCGAAGGACGGGGCGTAGGCGCAAAGAATATTGCGTTCTTGGATTTCAGATGCTTCATCTGTCGTCGCCATTCTGATTTCAGTTGTGGAAAGGACCAAACTCGACCCGGAAGATCTTTTGGCAGTCTAGTCGTTCCAGAAAAAGGGGGATTCACCCTTTACTAGGGATAGGAATACGAGACAGACCCGTCCTCAGTCGCAAAGTTCATTGATTTTCGGACTCAAGATTCCATATTAACCTCTTCCTCCCTTGCCCGGTAAGGCTTCCCCCTAAGAAAGAGGAAAGACTCAACCAGAGAAAGGCTCTACCGACCAAAAGCTGTTGAGCATCAAGAATGCGGATCGGTATGCGGAGAGATATGGTCATTCAAGGCTTCCTATTCTGATGCCCGTCTCTATGTTTTTGACTATTTCATGAGCCAAGGCATCCTGATTTTTCACTTTTCATTCACATTCAAAGAAAACTCGGGTCTTATCGACTCGCTTACCTTACCGGGGGGAAATCTCAAAGAGACTTGGAAGGATCGGGACGAGTGGGACGCGCGCCTCAAGCTATTATGATTCGGATCATTCGCTAGACCCGTCAGAGCAAGAAGCATCCGTCTCAGTTTAGGACGAGTCCGAGGTTGAAGAAGAAGAAGTTTCAGTTGAAGCAGTAGCTTAAGTTGCAGGATTTCTTGAGGAAGCGCAGAAGTTCGAGTTTATATATATCAGTTGATCAGAGCTAAGCTCGACCCAAGGTGCGAAGCAACTCTTATGTTAAGGAGAGAGAAGTTTCAGTAGCCTTCGTTCGATGGTGAGATAGATCGTCAGATCGTAAGGCCTCATTCAAGGCGGATTTCCGTCTTTCTTGACTTTCTTATGTCCCAACTAGTAATCTTCTCTATAAAGAACTCTTATTTGACGTTCAAAGGATTCCACGCTCAAACTTCTATTCTCATTCAAAGAGGTACGATCGCACTAAATGTCCTAGGGAGCGCGAGACCAGAAAGAGTCGTTGGGCCGGGCGGGGGCAGCTGAAGGAAGAGGATAAGAATAAGGCGCATCCCCCTGCCATCTTTCAAAAGCGATAAGCCCTCACTTCTGATGTTCGGTTCAGACTGATTTCACGGAATAAGGAAAGGCCTGATTTTGAAGACGTTTAAGACGGAAAGAGAGAATGAAACCTATTCCCCGCTACTTTATCTTGATGGAGGCCGGATAAGAGCTTCCAAAACGGATGCTGAGACTGAAACTGCTCCTTTCCCCTATGGTCAAGCCGCTTCGCTCCTGATTCCGAGACAGATTCCCTGGCTTAGTCTAATGGCACAACGGGCCCCGCTGACTCTTCCTCCACTTAAGTGAGTCCTTCGTAGCTTTGTCTCGGGCATTTCTCCTTTCCCTGTAGGTCAAGCGGCTTTATATAGCTCCTTTTCCGGTCCGTGGTAGTTTCATTAAGCTGCTACGGAAAGGGTCATCTAGCCCTTGATTTTTTGGGGTAGAGGGTGGGGACTTTCTTAAGTCGCTCGTGAACTCGACCCCCCCTTGTCTCCTTAACTATTGAGTTCTATGGGGGCTGCTTCGCTGCTTCACTCTTCGATCATTCTTTGAGCCTCACTCAATCTATGAAAAAAGATATGAGGTCAATTGAAGGACAATGAAAAGAGGGTTCAAACTCGAATCACCCCATTAAGAAATTTCTCCGATCCTCTTCTTTCTGCTTAGGAACCGTAGCGCCAAGTGGATAAGGCATAAGTCTGCAAAGATATGAGGGAATCCTCGATCCGGAACTCTGACTGGAAGAACTCAGTGACCCCTCCCTCTTGTTCTGAGAATTACTAATAAGATGAAATAGCTGTAGGCACGTCCTCAGTCTCACATATGAATACCGAATGGCCTACTTCCCGGATAGTCGGACTGATTTATGGAACTCTTGAAAGAAAGGTCCAGCGTGACTCACGTATCAATGTAGAAAAGATTCCACTATCCCTATGACTATATCCCGATCGGTCTATTACAATATTATTGATAAGTGAATATACAAGACTCTACTTAGAATAAGATATATGTCTGCAAGAAGAACTTCTTCTTCAACCGGAACTGCTGAAAATGGACTCAAAGTTGAATGTCAAAACCCCCCTATCTTTTATGGCGCTTTCGCCTGGAAGTTTGAACCGCTACGTGGGATCAGCCATTTTCGAAAAGAAAGAAAAGAATCAATGAACAAGGGTTGAGAAGCGACTGGAAAGGAGTGCAAGTCAGAACCCTTATAGATAGACAAATGTTCAAATAAACAAGGGTGAGGACTAGCTTCATTTTGCATTTCATTTTTTGGAGTCCTTCTTTCAAGGCTACGTGGATCACTGAAATCATCTTCTCATGAACGCCAAATTCAACCCAAAGAAAAGAATGATCGAAGCGACTGAAAGTTAAGGAATTCTCCCTTATTAGGAGTGGAACGAAGGAAATGGAATATGAACCTCCGGACGAGTCAGAAATCCATATTATCTTCAAGGTGCGAAGCAGCTCGACTAAGAAGACGAGGCTGAATTCATATTCGTCCTAGAAATCACTCTTAATTAATATATAGGAGGGAGGACGGAGGCGCGAGACTCTTTCGGCTCTTTCAGTCTCCGTTGCAGAGGAAGGAATTAGAGACAAGGAACTCGACAGAGAAGTTGCCGATCTTGCTCCTCTTTCATCAGTTTCCCCCCTTGTTGTGGCCCCTTGTTCATTGACTCCTTGAAGGGAGCGTAGGTGCGCGCTTTCCTTCCTACCTGTCCGAACCAACCTCTGACTCTTTCTTCCCACTCCGCGAAGAAAGTCTTTGACTTTGCCCTGACATTTCTCAATTTCTTTTTTGGTCACTGATGAAAATCGAGTGAATTTTGCTTTTCTCGTGAATGAGAGACTTTCTTCATTGATTCAGTCGAGCCATTTCATTCCTCTCCTTTCAGTCGAGCCATTTCATTCCTCTCCTTTCAGTCGAGCCATTTCATT
>NC_066862.1:13607581-13629825 GCF_025177605.1 Cucumis melo
ATGAATATGAGTTCTCATATAACAATGTATAAAAGATGGAACTCAAAGAAGCGAAGCGACTGAAAGTTCGCCTTTTATCAAGAAAGAAGACGACTCCGCTACTTTCTGAATATGGAATATCAAGCCTAGGATCATGAATTCCAATTAAACTACCACGGACCTTCTTTACTGAAGTTTCTTCCAAACCTACTAAATCAAGCCTATCAACCAAGTCAGAAAGAGAAAGCCTACCACTGAACTTCCTTTCTTTCTAGTTCTTTGTGTCTAGGCTTTCCTTCCGGTCCGTGCTAGCTTAATTAGTCCTTGAACTTCAAACCTTTCACCGCGACTGATCTTTCTCCTATGAACGTAGAAGGCATCAAAAAAGAAGCTTGCTTTTCTTGTCCGTGGGCCTTTATGAAATGAGCTTTTGAACCTTGCCGCGTAGAAGGGCGTAGAAGTCAACTCCTCTTCATAATCGTCGGGCTCTCATAAATTCGGTAAGGACTTCGCTTTCATTCCACAAATTCTTCTCAATATTCTTTGATCCTCTCCTATATCTGAAACTACGAGTACCTTCGCACCTTGAAGATGAATATGGATTTCTGACTCGTCCGGACTAGCTTATCCTCGCCTTTCAGTCGAGCCTTGTTCGCAAATTCTTTGCTCCTCTTCTCTTTTGATAAGGAGACCTCTTAATTAAGCTAATCTGGACCTTGATTTTTTTGAAATCAGATTCGCTTCGCGCCTGAATTACCGCTCTTTCTCTTTCTTCCTTTTAAGAATATTGCTCGGAGATTTCTTGCCTTTGGCTAAGAATAGGTTGAAGCTCTTTTCCTTGTCTTTCTCTTTCAGATCTCATAAGATCAGATTTCAGGGTGCTATCCTTGTACTCAGTCTTCCTATTATCTGAATACGTTCTACAACCTTGCACAAGATCTCGCTCCTTCGCACCTTTTCTTCCTCTTTCTCTCCAAGACGGTCGCCTCTCTCTTCTGATTTGATGGATTGGTGATTTGATGGATTGGTCTCGTTATTTTAGAACCCTATCAACAGAAATGAACCTCTCTTTCTAAGAAGCAGAACGCGCCATCACCTACAGCCCTTTCTTTCCTCTGCCGGGGACTTCCACGAAATGAAAGGGGGCGGCATCGTCGTATGCTCAACATTTGTTGCCCTGGTTTATATCCCTACGTACTGCTATGGCCGATCTGTCACCCGTCCGGAGGTTATGAAATAACTCGACTGAAAAAGAAAAGGAGCGGTTAGGAGTTGAATGAAAGCGAAAGTCCTTATCCTTATTCTGAAAAGGAGCGAAGCAGCTCGACTAAGAAGGAGTCAATGAAGAAGGGCGTAGCTTATGTAAAGGTGCGAAGCAGCTCGACTAAGAAGGAGAGGCTCGACTGAAAGGCGAGGCTCGACTGATAAGGAGAGAGTCCTTATCCTTTGAATTTGAAGGAGTGCAAGTCAGAACCATGAATTTTCCCGCTCCGTCTTCTCGGAGGCTTCTGAGAATATCAAAGCACTTCCACTTTGATGTTCCTGCTTTCATTGAAATGGCTTGGCCCCGCGCCGTTTGGAGAATGAGCCTATATATAGGCATGGCTGAGTCAGTTATTCTCGCAATTCAGATCAGATTCGGACCGCCTCAATGAACAAGGGCTTCTCTGAAAGCACGGTTCTTGCCTCCCTCCTTTTCAAACTCGTCCATTCCTTGGGTGATCCCTTGCTCTCACGTTCGAGTGTTTGCTCGTCGTTTAGGCCGGTGAGTGAGATTTCTGCTCATTGCAGTCACCCCCGGGGTTCTTCGCACCTGGATAGTACCAGGACCCTTGTGCCCCGGCCCTTGATCAGATAAACCGCCCTATGACCCACAAGTCAAAATGAGCCTTGCGACGAGACGCGGACATTCCCCATGCTGCGATTCCCTCCAGTCCCTTCCCGGGTTGGGTTAGGAGAACATCCGAGCGATTGCCTTCGCGGATCCAAACGCGCTCACAAGGCGCACAATAAGAATCAGACCAATAGAGACTTCATAAGGGACCATTTGAGCTGCAGATCGTAATGCTCCTAGAAAGGCATATTTCGAATATAGAGGAGTGAAAGTTCCCAACAATCAACGAGTTGATCATACCCTTCTTTGAACCGTACGAGCACGTCCTCTCTCACCCCCCCACCGCGCTTACGGCTCTTTACCCCAACTAGCTCTGGCTCCAGTTCTTCCCTTTCTATTCCTTGGTAAGCGGACCGGGGGAGCATGGGCGGCGATATCTGCTTTTGACTGATGGAAAGCATCTCTCCTTAGCCTCTATTACCTGACCGAACCCAAAAATCACAATAGATTGGTTCTTGCCAGTCGCATCGGAGACATCTTTATCTGAGAAGGAGGCTTCGTCGTCCGGCTCCTCATAAATGATGTTAGGATCGGCCGGCTCATCCTCTCCATCCGAAAAGAAAAGAGAGAGAGAACTTTGAAAGAGAGAAAAAGACTCAATATTGAAGACACGTCACATCAATTGAAGCAGGCAGGAAGGGCGCGGAAGCTACCCTTTGACGAATGCAAGCAAGGTCGCTTGCTTACTCTCCGTTGGCGGCAAGGAAGGAGGGGAGGGAAAGAAGACTAGACCATACTAAAGTCAAGAGGCATTCGGGAAGCAACTAGTTCTGGCCAAGCATCAGGCCGACCACTACATAAAGAAAGAGATCCATATACCAGTCATGAGCGATAGTGAAGCCGTCAGAGGCAGAAGCTCTAGCTTTGCGGACGAAGCCGAGCCACTAATGGAGTGGCGAAGGGTGGCGAAGGAGGCATACTATACGTATACGTCTATTAGTAACCGCTGAAATACCAGAGACAAAATGGAAGTGAACTATTGAAGCTATCAGTGTGATTGATCCGTCCTAAGATCAAGCCCTTGTTCATTGAGTCAGAAATCCATATGAACCTGAAAGGTGCGAAGGTACTCTACGTTTCAGATATAGGAGAGGCGCAAAGAATTTGTGGAGAAGGAGAGGGCTCGACTGAAAGGAGAGCGAGGCGGAGTAGGTTATGAAATAGCTCGACTGTAAGGAGAGGGGAGAAGCGAAACGACTGAATTATCGAAGGAGTGGTATTATGAAATAACTCTCCAAATAAGGAAGGAGAGGGGAGAACTCGACTCCAAATTCTAAGGGGCGGTTCGAAGAAAGTCGACTGATAAGGAGTCAATTCACAAGGAATTTCATAAAGAAAGCGAAACGACTGTATTATAATATTATCAGGAGTGCATTATGAAATAACTCTCCAAATAGTAAGGAGAGGGGAGAAGCGAAACGACTGTATTAAAGAAGGAGTGCAAGTTGAGCTACTAAATAAGGTGCGAAGCAGCTCGACTAAGAAGGAGAGGCGGAAAGAATTTGCGAGGAGAGGAGTGCAAAAAAGAAAGATTAGACTTTCACCTGTGGTCCGAAGTCCTAGGCTTTTAGTGGTCCGGAGGACGCTCAAAGAATCCCACGGAGCGGTTCATTGAGGACAGGTTAATATGGAATAAATAAGGGTCCGTCCGAAGGTGCGAAGCGAAACGACTGTTAAGGCTCAAAGAATTTGAGAAATCCATATGAAAAAATTAGTGAATATTGAGAAGCGACTTAACAGGAGTGCTGGAGCGGAGCATAAGAAAAAAACAAAGGTCCAGATGTTCATATGAATATGGAAAAACAAGGGTCCTCAATGAATAAGGCTCGACTGAAAGGAGAGTTGCACTCCTGTCTCAACCCTTGTTCATTGACTTCTTGCCTAATTAAGCTACTCCGGACGTCCTCTCCTTATTTAGTAGCTCAACTTGCACTCCTTAACATTGGCAGAATAAGGAATGAGCTTGAAAATTCTGAGATCAGTCTTTGATCCTTATCATTTGGAGTCGTCCGGAGGTTATGAAATAACTCGACTGTAAGGAGAGGGGAGAAGCGAAACGACTGAATCTAATAGGAGTGGTATTATGAAATAGCTCTCCAAATAAGGAAGGAGAGGGTCAAAGAATTTGAGGCGAAACGACTTCATTATTGAAGGAGTGGTATTATTCAATAGCTCTCAAAATAAGGAAGGAGAGGGTCAAAGAATTTGAGGCGAAACGACTGATTTCAAATATTTTTAGGAGTGGTATTATGAAATAGCTCTCAAAATAAGGAAGGAGAGGGGAGAAGCGAATTCCTTATTCTTAACAGGAGTGCAACGAAAGAAATCCATATAAACATAATGCACTCCTCAAATATGATAATTCAGTCCTTTCGCTTTCTTTATTCATCTTTGACCCTCTCCTCTCCTTATCAGTCGACTTTCTTCGAACCGCCCCTTAGAATTTGGAGTCGAGTTCTCCCTGAACCTCTATTTGGAGTCGTCCGGAGGACTCAGAAATCCATATAAACATAATGCACTCCTTCTTTAATACAGTCGTTTCGCTTCGCGCCTACTCCGCCTCTGGACTTGTTTTTATCCATATTCATGAACCGAAGGAACTCGTGGATCAAATGGAAAGCTAATACGGAGGACCCTCAACTCCTACGGAGCCTCCGCTAGGAGCAAAGAATTTGCGAAAAGCCTATCCTCCGGTTTCAGACTCCTAACGGAGCGGTAGACTGATTTCATTTCCGAATTCGCTTGCGACAAGTCCTAGCATTAGTATGAGTTCGTTGACCGCGTAAGGGCAATCCATCTTGATGACGAATTCCACGATAACAAGAAAGAGAAATGAATCGTTCGATGTCTGCTCGTTCTCCCCTCTTCAATTCCCAATGAACAATATGATCTTGACCTATCATTTGTTCAATTTGGTCGATCTGATACTTAGTTAACTCTTTGATCTTTATGTTCCCACTGATACCTAATCGATAACGAACCTGAATGGCTTTTTTAGGTCCAATTCCATCAATTTGAGTTGAGGCAATTCTGACTTGTTTATCGGCAACTGATCTTGCTCCTGAAATATATGACATTCTTGATCCTTCCTTTGACTAGTCTTCTCGGCTGGAATCATAAATGAGTTCTCTCCTCTTTCATGATCTTTTCTATAGGTCGAACTACTGTGAGCGGTCTAAACTTCGACCCGGATTGATGAAGATTATGTTCTCGTACCCAAGCCCTGAAAAAAGAGAAAGAGTCTTGTGGAGGAGAATTTCACACTGATCTGACTAAAGAAGTGAGAAAGTGCTCCGCGATGGGTCGCCTCGCGGTCTCAAAATGGAAGTTTTTCGCCTTTCTTCAGATATAGCGCAGAAGGTCTTTTAGGGCCGCAAAAGAAGAAACCCCGCCGACGAAAGATCGAAGTGGTCTCGTGCGCCAAAAGAAGGCTATAATGGAAGGCATCAAAAAAAAAATCAGACTTGGTCTGAGCTGCCTGCGGTTACAGAATCGCCCGCGGAAGCCCCCTTGACTCTCTCTCTAGAAAAAAAAAGCTTTCTCTGGTAAGCCATTCAGACTCCCAGAAAGATCAAGCCTATGGCCCAGGTTTTGATTAAACAACCTTCGACTTGCTTGCATGTCTGAAGCATATAGCTAGCCTTCCTTCTGAGCCAGGATCTTTCTATTTGAGTATGATTGGGCCCTGCTGTGGTAGACTCCCACGGAGCGGTTGCCGGGCGTACTACTTCACTGAAGATTGATTCTCTCTCCTGAACTATGTAGTACGTTATATATTCTTTAAGGCAACTCTTGAAAAAGAAAAGCAAATGAAACTACATAAAAAACCGAGATTCGTCGACATTTGCGTCTCAGCTGACTCCTGTGTCAGACCACGACTCTGTCCTTGAGCTTGTGGGTCCTATAAAAGGACAATCTCCCGATGCTCTTCAGAGAGGTATGTACCCTGGATAGATCGTCTACCCAAGGGTTGACTTTCAAACCAACCAGGAAAAAGCCTCATAGTTTACAAGGTTAGACACAGACAGCAAGCCAAGGCACCTCGCTCGATCCCACGTAGCGGGAGGCTCAAAGAATTTGAGAAAAGGTCAGATCTTTTTTTCAGAGAAAAATCAAGGTTAGAAGAAGGAATCAATGAATAGAGGACAAAGAGTGAATGAATTGAGAATGAAAGAAGAACTCAATTTCTTTGACTCTCTTCAGTGGATAGTCGGACAGAAGTTTGAGTTCCATCTTTTCTTTAGTGGATCAAACGAAGGAAGGAAGGAACTCATATTTCATTGGGCCTCAGTAGTTTAATTATGAGTGGAAAATCTGTTTTTTAGCCTTTATTCATTGATTCAGTCGAGACCTCCTACGCTCTCTCCTTTCAGTCGAGACCTCCTCCTCTCCTTTCAGTCGAGACCTCTCTTTATCAATTGAAAATTCTTTGAACCTCTATCTGAATTTGAGCCTTTTGACTCAGAAATCCATATTCATATATATGAAACTGAGGACAGCTAGAAAAGCTTGAATTTGGGGAATTCGGCAAGATGTCTAACCTCCTATCGTAGAGTCTATGGACAAACCCCGCGTCCTTACTTTCATGTGATGGACTATTTTTGAGCGTCAAACTTGAATGAAAGATATTAGAATGGAAGAGAGGGATCACACTCCGAAAGATCTTTCCCCGCGTACAATAAGGCATGATCTTTATTCATACCGAAGAACAAGAACTGAAACCGTAAAGTCAAGGTAGAGCCTAAGTCAACTCCTAAGCTAGGGATGGCCTCCTATCCTTTATTCATGCCTTTTGTTGACCCTCGTATGATCGATCGGTAGAGCCTTTGGGCATTTGTCCCTCTTATATGATGCCTCTTTCTTTGCTTCCTATGCCTCATCCTCTCCTATGAGGAAAGAGAGGTACCCTCGCGGTGGGTGATCGGAGAATGAAACTACTGAGGACCGGTCCGTCTTTGGAGAGTGAGTTTGGAGTTCGACCTTCGGTTCGGTAACCTCGAGATGGAACTCGGGATCATAAATTAGTGAACGATTGCTATAAGCTTTAGTCAAGAAAAGCGAGTAAAGCGATCAAAAAAGATCCTCATACCTGTCCGGGCACCCTTTCTGAGCTGAGTCTTCCCTTTATTTCATCCAGTTACCTTTGATCAAGGGAAGATGAAGAATGCAGGCGACTCGCCCTTGCACAGAACCCAATCTCAATTTCAATAGGTACGACCATACTACCCGAGCACTCCCTATATGTCTCCACTACTAAACCTACTATCTCTCATTCCTAGTGGAAAGGCAGGGAGCGGGCATCCAACCTCGTCTATGTGCACTCGGTACTTGAAGGAAAGGTAACTACTTTCAGGGTTCCAGAATCTCCATAAGAAAGCAAAGCGGTGGCACTATCATTCATTTTCGGCGACGAAGTGAGCCTCAGAGGTGAGAAGCGGGGATCAAGAAAGTACTGGGCGGAGGAATTCTATCTTGATTGACTCGGGGGGCTCAGGAGATTCAAACTCTAAAGTGGAAAAGGGCACGCAGGGAGAGGGTTCCATTTCATAGGATAAGTACTTTCCTTTCACCTTCCGGATTGACCGAGAGTTGTCCGAGCAGCTAATAGGGGAATTCGTCGGGTTAGGAGTGAATACGACCAATAAGAATAGGAAGGCCTTGATCTAGTATGAAATATCTTTAGCCTCATCCATCTGCCACTCAAGAGCGTAGTCACGAGACCCCCACTCCGCGGAAGAGGACATGATCAGTTGAATCAGAGTTCAGAGTTAGCCAAGGGTTTGGAACTCCTTCTACCACCCCTTAGGTATGATCTCTTTTCTTTCTCAGTGATTCTAAGATATTCAAAGAGTGAGCGCCAGGATGCCTCGGAAAGCACTCGCCCTAGGATCCGTTTTTGATTTCCCCCTTCAAATAGTACTGACTCAAGACCTATGTTCACCTTGAACCTGGATAATCCTCTTTCCCCACCCTCGTTTTCCTTGTTTTCAGGAGAATGAACCCAAGGTCAAATCACCCATGAATGAGGCGTAGTAGGAGTTGAATTGAATGATGACCGCGAAAGAAATAATCATTCTCAGATCTCAGGCCTTTATCTCTTTTCTTTTTGTAATCATACAATGGAAAGAATAGCTCTGTCTTCTTCTTTGTAGTCGAACTCCTTAAGTACAGTTGATAAGACTTTCCTTGAATAAAGCACCGCCCCTTTTCTTTAGTCTTTCTCATACTCTGAAAATCAGATCAAAAAGGGAGTCTTCAGTCTTTCCTTTCTCCTCTTCCTATCTTAATATCTCGTTCTAGAACCTTGCACAAGATCGACCCTTTCTCCTCCTCGAAAGAAAGTAGAGATTATCACCTCTTAAGAAAGAAGAGAATGTCAACAGCACTTATGATTCTTGACGCCTACCTCTTCAGAGTTCTTGCTTGAAGTTAGAGCTGGCAACGCGGCTCGCTACTCTTTCTTCAAGTTCGGGATGTTATTGAGACTGATTGATTCGGTATCAATACCCTACTAGAAAGAGTTCTCTCTATTATTGCGCTAGCCCGATGTAGGGATTTGAGTGATTCATTCCACTCTTGGTCTAGAAAGACCATAATAAGGAATTCCCCTATTCACAAATAGTTCTCGATCAGACTCTGCCTGCTTACGCGAGAGCAAGCCTTTCTCTTTCAGTTGCCCTTTCCGAAGGATCTTTCCTTTCAAGGGATGTTTCGGCAGAGGAAGAAGTTGTAGAACGTATTAAGATAAGAGGAAGAAAGATCAGAGTTTCAGAGCTTTATCAAAAACTTCTTCATTATGTTTTCAGAAGAAAGCCTATACTCCTTTTCTATTCAAATACTCTGACTACAGGCGCGTATGATCTCTTTCGTGTTCTCATATCTATCCCAATAGGTTCGGCGACCTACAGACAGGAGAGGGACAAGGTTTATAGAGGTTGAGGAGTCCAAGATTCAATCAAAGAGTAGCTGTATAAATCGGGTATGCAATAGACCGGATTCTAACTGAACTTATTCAAAGCAGTAGAGAATTTTCTCTTTTTTCTCGCTCCTCTCCTTATCAGTCGAGCCGCTTTCGCTCTGAACCTTATCAGTCGAGCCGCTTTCGCTCCTCTCCTTATCAGTCGAGCCGCTTTCGCTCTGAACCTCTAAGTCGAGCCGCTTTCGCTCTGAACCTCGGGTACCAAGAATGGAATGGAGAAGACTTTCAGGCTGGGCGGGCTAACTAGTTTCATTGAGAACCATTCTTTGAATCTGGTTCAAAATGGACTGATTATCAGCCTACCAGCATCGGATAAAGCATTTGGTGAGGTTCGATGCTCCGAGAGGTGGTCGAGCAGCCGAACGGAGATCCCTATCCCTCGTTTTTTTAGCTATCCTCCATTTTTCAGATTCAAAGACCCAACTCCATTTTCTTTTCATTAATTGTTCACAAGTCAGAGTATCTACATCTTAATCCCAGGAAATCCATAACCGCAGAGATAGGGGAAGAAAGCATAGGCGAAACTCAGCTACTTCCACAGCCCCCCCCAGAAAAGCAAAAGATCGGCCGATGCGATAGCGGTCTCGCAGCTAAGAAGAGAATGAAATTCAAAGATTGAGAAATCCTTGATCAAGATTTGATGAATGGGATGGAAATCCTCTCTCTCATTCAAATACCCCACCGGGTTCGTGCGGACGCGGTGATCGGTCAGTCCTTCTTCGTCTTTCAGCGGATCCCTCGATGAAACCCACTACGCGCTTTCATTCTCCTTTTCATTGGACCACAAGTGTGAATCAAGGAAAGCAAAGAATCTTTTCTGACGATACCTGGGAAGATCGGAAAGGAGACCTATTAGGCGACCCAGAGAATCGGCTGCTAGGGAATAGGAATCGGGCGAAAGCTCAGACCCCTTCACAGTACCAGCCCACCGGTGCGGGAGAAGTGACCTCTCGGTATTCATCTTTGGATAGGTTTCATCGGGCGCCGCGCAATCACTATACAAGGTTTTTGAAAGGTAATGAATAAACCTCTTTCGGTAATTCTCATTAATGATTCGGTGCCCCTTCCCAATCTGAACTAGCGGAATTTGCTCTTTGCACAATGAAAGCATGCACAGTGATATTTGAGGACGAATGAAAGAAAAAGGCACGAGTGCGGGGTTTCAGGAATGAATCAGTCGAGATCAGGATCGGCATCACCTGGAAATTTGCATAGTATGATCCCCTTGAGTCCGAGCTTAGTACGGTGGCAGCGATACCGGAAAGGATAGGTGGAAATCTTGAAAGAAGAAAAAATGCAAAAGCATAAGGCAGACGCCAGAGCACATCGGCTTACGGGTCCCAGTTAGAAGGCAACCCCACCAATCCCTTTGCCCTTGAGTCTGTGAAGCAGAAGAAGTAGCTCTTCTTTCAAGAAGAGTTGATGTAGCGCTTCCTTCCCTCTCTTTCTGGCATAATGGGTCTCGAAGAGGAATGAAATGACTCGACTTTAGGAAGAGGAATGGCTCGAGGAATTGAGGAACCCCCCCACCGAAGTCCCCGCCACACCCCGGACCGGTGGGTAGGTTTGATTTTGATGAGAAAGAAAGGATAAGGAAAAGCTTTTCTTCTTTTTCTTTCATCTAGATTTAGAAGGACAAGGTTTATTCATAAGCAGATCGAGAACGAAATCCTTTCTTAGGACTTGCGGTCTGTCTTCCGATCAAGGTGGTCGACCCGGTCGATGTAGATGATCTAGATATATTTGACTAGAAAGATATGCGAGAATATGAGGGTCTTCCTATCCTGTCTGGAAGACCCAGTCCCGCGCTATCACTTTCAGAGAATACTCGGGGAAGGGGTCAAGACCTATGCCTCATCTCATTCCGAGAATAAGTTCGAGATCGGCTTAGCTCATACCTCCCAGGGGACCACTTTCTTCTCTAACCTTTCTGGGCGACTTCCTACCTCTACTAAATTGAGTTCTGATATTTCTCAAAAAATGAAGAATAATCTTCCCGGGCTAGTCCAATATCCGCCTAGGCTCCGATACTCCTCTTGCTTCACACCTTCCCGATCGAGCCTGGTCTCCCCGCTTGATTCATGAAAGAGAGTTCTCCTTGACTCCCCTTTCCACTAATATAGGGAATACAATGCAAAAGAGAAATCCTCATCGAACTATGATGCTTCCCGCTTCTACTTGGTGTGGGAATCCACTTCTCATTCCCCGAAAAGGTCAATCTGGTCCTCTCTTCGGCAACTGAGTGAGACTTCTTCCCCGCTTAGAGTACGCAAGACTAAGCTAACTTCAACGACTGCCCGGTGGCCCGGTGGGGTGGTCTGAGAGCTGATCGATGGATGGATTCGGATTCGCCCTTCTTTCCTGAACTCATTGCCGGTGGTCTAGAAGTTTCTTGAAAATAGAGCGCCTTCTTTGACTTTCTTATCTCTTCCACCCAAGCCTTGATATTAGCCTTGGCAAATCCTCTCAGAAGACATCTTCCGCTGGAAGAACCGCCTCAATGACACAATGACAAGGGCTTAGGCTACTTCTCTTTCTCTCTCCCGAAAAGTCAGAACTCAATTCAAAGAATGAGAATCAAACTCCTCCTCCTCAATTTCATCGATCCGATCAAGAGCTTTCTTATCGTCAGAAAGGTGGCAGGGAGACGGAGTCGACCGATTTTTCTCTTTTCTTCTCCTATGAAAATCATCCCGATAGTAATGTGATATAGGGAGTCGAGCTGGTACAGTTTCTAATAGGTTCATTATGAAAGGCACCTTTCTTACAAGTTTCTAAAGCTCTGATATTCAATGAAATAAGTAATTCAAGATCTAATCCTTTATCAAGCCCCTTCCTTATCTAATAAAGAGTCAGAGGCCCATAAAAGGATATTCACATCTAAGTAGTAGTTGGCTCTTTGCACTTGCACGGAGGTCCGTGGTAGTTTCATTATTATGAATTCAGCCAAAATAGTCGATGAAATTGAGCAGAAGTTAGCATAGGGAATTCGGACCTCAGTCTTGCCTGGCACTCCTTGAGACTTTTCTTTCTCTCTCTCCTTCTCCAAGAGAGCAAATAAGAGGATATTCAGAACTCAATCAAGACAAAGAGAGAATGATGAGATAACTCAGAAGAGAACTCAGAAGAGAATGAAAGAGTCCTCCTGAGAAAAGGCGAACTTTCAGTCGCTTCGCACTAATTAAGCTACTTCTCCCCAGTCTTTTTTCTCTTTCTTCTTCTTTCTCTCTTTATGAGTTCATTCCTTTATCTTTCTCCTTCACTCTCTAATGCACTCTTCCCCTGCATATAAGTTGTAATTCAGAAGAAAAGATGAACTCAAGCATAGTAATCGAATACTCTTTCTAAAAGAGAATGCTTTTCTTGTCCTACTAGATTCAAGCCTATCTTCCTTCCTCCCCTTCTTCTCAAATTCTTTGTTCTTTCGGCTATTTTTTGGTCTCATTGAGAATCAAGTCAAAGACTTTGCGGGATCAAAGGAAGGAAGGAATATGAAATTCAGCCTCCTTCTACGTCATTCAATCTTCTTTTCACCCTTCTTCATTGAGGCGGACAGGAAAGCCGTCAGTCCTTCGGACGGGAAGGAAGAAGTTCAAGGAAGAATTTCAAAAAGAAAGAATGTCCTTCTGAGTCAGAAACATTGACTTAAAAGCTCCTCATCTGGAGCGAAAGCGGCTCGACTGTAAGGAGAGGATCCCGTAGCTAGGAGCAAAGAATATTGCCTTCCGCTTAAAAAGTCTTATTCCACTTAAAGCTCCGTCGGAGGGAGCGGTTATCAGGAAGAAAACTCCTACCCTTGTGAATTGAGGTCCTTCTAAACCTACAATAGTAAACTAGTTTGAAGTTCAAGGCTCAAAGAATTTGAGATGCCGCGGAGCTTCTTTTGCTTCAGTTTCCTTCTCCGAAACCTACGGAAAGGCGCGAAGCGAAGCGACTTAAGAGGAGTCCGTAAGGACTAAGAAATCGTTGAATGAATGTCTTAAGCAAATGATCTGAGATCCGAAAGAGAAAGAGAAGAAGAAGAAAGATAGAAAAAGCTAGAACTACCGAGAAATTGAGTTCTTTACTTACGCTATTTGTTCATCAAAGATTCTTCCTTCTTTTCTCGTTAATGAATTGAGAATGAAAGAGAGTAAGAGAAAGCCTGAAACAACTAGCACAACCTGAAAGGAGTGAAGGAAAGAGACAGAGGAAGAGGGACGAGGCCCCAATCCTTGGAATTGGCTCTGTCTTTCAGGTCCCCAGGGACTTGACCGTCTTCTTTCGGCATAAAGGTGCGAAGGAGGGAGCCCGGGCATGAAAGAAATCTGATATAATCTCCCCGACGTCTTCGTCTTTTCTTCCGCCTATCTCCTTTCTTCTTCTTTCTGAGGCTGATCTTGACGCATCCCTTTTCTGCAGGAGATTTAATAAGCTCTGGATTATTCCATTATCTTTCAGGATGAATAAGAGAAAGAAAGTCAAAGGTGGCTCGTGTACAGGGGGCTCCCACCATACCTCAGCTCGTACGGTCCCAAAAGGAAGGATCACAGGCAAAGGAAGGCCGTCAGGGCCTTCAAAAGCGATGAGGACCAGGCCTTGAATCAATCTTTTTTCTTTCGTCTAAATCCCGATATTCAGAGTGTGTGATTCCCCCCATCACCTTCATGCAAATTCTCAGTCAAAGACCTTCTCTTCGGTCCGGATTCGGCTTGGGTGAAGGAGGCGCCCCTTTTCTCCATCCCTTTCTTCATTCTGCAGCTTTTTCTGCGAGAGTAGGAGTGAAAGATCCTCTTTTCCTCTCACAATGACTCCGGCCCGTCTACGGTCCTCGCTCAATCCGATTCCAGCTACTAAACTTCTCATGACTCAACCCCAGGCATCGAATCCGTAGATTCAAGGGAAAGAGGTGGGGGGTTCGCTTCCTATGCGACTGACTCGGCAACTGAAAGAGGTGAGGAATGGGGAATCTTGAAAAAGAGAAAGATGGATGCACTGGGACGTCTTCTCTCTCTGCACTCCTTAACAGTCGCTTGCCTTCGGCCCCCTATTTATTTACATTCTCCCTTTATTCACTCTTTACAAAAGACTATCACAAATGTAGGGATGGAATAAAGGAGATTTACTTGTGGACGAAGTGCCGCCCCTGCACTAGGACTGAAAGAAAATTGACGGAGTAGACATCCGCTTAGGTTATTAAGGCAGAGCCAGAGCTTGATTTCTCCCTTCTTTCCAGCTTGACTCCTTAGTTATGGATAGGCTAAGATTCTTGGTCCTTCCTCTCAAAAGTATAAAGAATGATCGATTCAGCATTGAGAGAATAAATCTCACTTTCTTTCGCTCTGCTCTCTATGCGCGAAAGTCAAGTAATAGATGCTCTCTCTTTCATCCCCATGAAAATCTAGAGCTCTTGCTAGTCTCATTTTTTGAAATAGAAGGGTTTCCAACTTCCTGAAATTTGGGGGGATCAATCACGCGGTTCTGCAGCCTTGCTGTCCGCTCCGAACTTTCTTTCTTTGCTGGACGAGAGGAAGATGCGAATTGCAAAGGCCTTCCCATCACGCTTCAAACCTAAGCTCTTACTTACTTAGGAGAGAGAGAAGGGGCGGTAAATCCCTTCGCTTTAGAAGGTTCAAGCGGAGACGACTCACTCAAGCCTTTCTTTCTCAGCCGACTTCTGACTTAGGAGTAGGGGCCGCCATACGCACCCAGACAGACGACGAATGCTGGCAGTTTCCAGAATGCCGTCCTTCTCATGATCTTGATCCGGCTTTCTGCGACTATGGCATCCGCCTAGCTCCGAATACGCGCATTGGAGCTCTTCGCTCCCGGGTCGCTCTCTTGTAAACCGTCCGTCTAAGTAGGGATTTCTAAGACCGCTGTCATCAAAGAAATACTTGAAGAAACTTCTCCCGGTCAGTCAATGGTTCGGTGCCTATCTCAGTGATCTTCTTTTTACATAGAAGATGCTACTTTAAAGATCTATCATCATGGAACTAACTTGATATCTAATCTGAGAATCAGGGGATGAGTGAGTTTGGGTCTGTCTTCCGGCTGTGCAATCTAAGATGGCGTAGATGCGCTTGTGCTTTCGCCTCCTTCTATTTTCTTCTTGTGGTTGTGTGGAAGAACTCACCTCTATCTCTTATCTCTCTTTCTTTATCTTTTCAAGACGGATTGAAAAAAGCCAGGGCCCCAAAGTGCGAGTCCTATGAATGGCCCTGAAAGATATACAGGTGCCTGCTCAGCCGGTCCACGGTGGGGGAGTTATCGACCCATTTCAAAGAAAAAGAAAAGCAGCGTAAGAATAGCGTAAGTGATTCAAGTATGTGATTCGGAAAGGATTCTTTTCAAAGATAACGAAGGGCTATATGCTTAAGACATGCATGCAAGTCGAAGGAAGGTTGTGGAGGCAGAAGAGAAGGAAAAAAGATCAAGCCCACTCCGCCTTCTCTCGCTTTGGGATAGATATCTAAGAAAGGCGAAGGGGGTGCGTGGTAATCTGCCGGCCAAATCAAGAAGAAGAAAGAAGAAGAAAGAGGCGAGCCTGCTATCAGGTAAAGAAAGGCTGACCAATGATGGGTGGATGCTTAGCTGGTCTTTTCCCACACACTCGGCAGAGGGAACTTCCGGGCAGCAGTGGCTTGGACAATGGGCCCATAATATGGCTTGCTGAGGCAATGCCGCAAAATATAAGCGCGGGATAGAAATTCTCGGGCCGGTCTCAAAAAGAGGGAGCGCGCTCTTTCATTTTGCATTGGCGGCATAGCGGCTAATAAGATCTTTTTCCATTCTCTCGTGAAAATCACTCGGGCGAGGGCATACGGTCTCGTCCTTTCGTCGCTTTGACCTTCACTATCAGAGATCGATGGATGCAATAATTGCTTGGGCAAGGCGGAGAAGGATTTTGGATATCTTGTCGGGGGTTGCCGAAGTCTTTTTCTTGTCATAGGTGCCCGGCCCCATATTGAATTCAGAGCGCGGCTCTTTTTTTCCTTTTCTATTTCATAGGTGCTCGGTCCTTTCATTCTATATTTCTGAGGTCTAGGCTCGCAGATCTTTCATGAGCTCTCGTAGGTTTTCTATATTTCATTCATCTCCTCTTCAGTCAGTATCCGTAGGCGTCGGCTCAGAAGTATCCATAGGTCTAGCAAGTCTTTAGTATCTCAAAAGAGAATAGATGCCGCGCGTAGCGGGTTAAGGCTATTTATGCTTCCCTTTTCCTTCTTGCAGAACGGTTGTCGACTCATTGGACGGGCTAGCAGCAAGGCTCCAAATTCCACATCCTGGAAATTGATTCAGCAGACTAAAGCCTGAGATTCTTCTTGTTCTCATTCAATCCGATCGTGGATTTCAGTCTCTCCAGTCGTATCCATTTTTGTGGGAATTGAGATTTTCTTTTCATTCATTGACGCGCCACGCCAAGAGAAAGGGGGCTTGGTCTCTTCTTCTTCCGTTCCCGACGATTTTTCTTTCGAGATGGTTCGCCCTAGCGCCTTTCACTTTCTCTTTTCATGGGTGAAGAAGTTCAGTAGCGAGTATCACGATCAATTTCCTCGAGATTCAGTTCAGAGGTCAGAACATAGATGTAGTTAGATTCGTGCTCATAACGCAGATCCTTGTTTAGCAATTTCGCCTAGCCTATTATTTGCTTTTTTCATTCTCTCTGTGGGAATTGAGCATTTCTTTCTTTCTAGCCGTGACGGCGCCGGATCTTTCATGATCCTTATCCTTTTCTTTCTCTGCACTCAACTGGGACTCGCTTGTCTAATCGACCCTCCTTCTTGTCCTAGGTCTTCCATTCGAGATTGATTATTCTATACTCATTCCATGCTCAGGCAGGTAAAGGTCGTCTCGTCTATCATATCAAGCGAAGCTCTAGTTTTTTCATTTTCAATCCCATCGTGTGGAGATGATGATGATGACCACGGACGAGGACTGAAGATAAAGGGGAAGATTTGTGAGGAGTGAGTACTTTTTTCTTCTTTCAGTCAAAAAGAAGGAATTAGACTTTCCAACTCTGAGCTCTTAGGTTGAAAGTCATCATAATCATGAATCATCTACGATCAGATCAAAGAAGGTTCAGGCAGACTGAACTTTCGACTTTTCCTTTTCGACTGCTTTTACTCATTCACTTCTCAAAATCAAACCTTCCTCCTAAGAATCATGGAAATGAGCTTGCCAGGATGAGATTTTCATGCCAGCGAGTGGTGAGAGGAGTAGGATAGGTCAATCCAAAACAGTATTTTAGAGGGTCCCAGCACAGTTCTTAAAGCAGAAGGACGAAAGCCTATTACGTGGATCCTTCCATGGTGAAGAGCACTAGGAAGCAAGGTTCCCACACTGAGCAGAGGTCATAGAAGAAGGCTATATAGTCAGGTATAAACCTATCTATAATAAGGAAATCATCTAAATTCTAGCTAGACCTAGGATCGGATATGGGATAGGTAGTGGTAAGAAAGGTCAAATACCATGATAGGCGGTTGTCCATAGGACTTAAGCATGAGAGTCTGGTCCCTCGTACCCGGATCAGATTTCATGGGTGAAAATGAGACATATGGACACGATCATGAGACCTAAGACATCCCCAATATCATACTACTCGGAACCCATTTGACTACCCATGGCTTCACAACCGCTAGATACCAGACAAAGACAATGAGCTCATGATTTGACTTCAGAAAGCCAAGCAGAGACCAGGGAAGGGATATAGCATTTTGGAACCTGAATCTATGCAACTATCAAATTACCGAGAAGGTCAAATACGTGCTCCATTATTAGATATTAGAACAGAGAAAAAAGAGATTTAGGAATCAGAAAAATGAACTAAAGGACTGATGACGAAAGATGAAAAATGGGTCTTGACAAGATCTTGACCACAGAGAGGAAAGATCAAGAGAGAGGTGACCAGAAGAGAAAGAAGGAGTCGACCCATAATGAATAGATCAAACTAAGAGGACTGAATATTAGGTCTAAATCCCTAGGCCCCTGTCAAAAAAGATAAGACAAGACGTACTAAGCAAGGACGGAGAGGCATCAGAGGTCATATGAGAAGGATAAGAAGTACTGTACAAAGAGATAGAAAATCCCAGGTTTGTTTTGGCGTGCTATGAGAGATGTGACTGATGTGACTGATCAGACAAGGAATGATAGGACTTGGCGGACTCCAAACTCAAGAACTAAGCAAGGATTATTGCTTTGATCTTCCTAATTCTCAATATTCATCGCTAAGAACCTCTATCTATGATATAGGCTCAGTTTGCTTCATTTTTCCTTCTATTTGATTCAGCTAAGACTGACTTCAAGGACTTTTTACTTGACGGACTTGTCGGGGCCTCAAACTATTAACCCTTCTATCTCAAATCCTTTCTCTCTTGTTCTCAATTTCTCAGTTAGCTTGTGATAGTTCTATACACCTCATAGTTTAGTTTACTCGTGAAAATCCATCTTTTGCTTCCTGCTTCTTGGTATAGGGAGTTATAGGTCGGCGGCGAATGCTACATGCCAAAGCCTAGATCTAGGGGTCAAAAATCTATTCCACTCTATCTTTCATTGAATTTCGCTTATGATTAGGCTTTGCTTGTCTTCCCTTACCTACTATTAAATAGGGATAATCTGCTAATTTAGCTACTAAAAAAAGGACAAGGAATGGGTATCGGACTAGGTGGTCGGCGAATGAGTCATGCCTCACCTAAAGAAAGGCTGACGAGGTCTAAAGTGATAAGACAAGACCCCAGAGTAGCAAGGTTCCCACACTCCGAAGTGGGGCATAGGACCAGGCTATATTATCAGGTAGAAAGTCAAATAAGGAAATCGTCCTTTAACTAGGACTTCTGGGACTAGGATTGATTTCAAAGAATGAAAGAATCCACCGTAAAGGTCAAATCTTGTCTAATCAGATCTGTTTTCTTTATATATTCTGATCTGACTTAATACTGGGCTTATGATGAAGCGGAGAAAATAGACATAAGCATGAGAGGTGGGGTGGTACCCAGGTAAGATTTTTCAGTGGGTCAAATGCGAGGGCACCATATCGCCACGGGACTCTGACCCTCAAAGATCCATTATCATCGGCATCAGAGCACCTATGTGTCACATTAAGAACCTCAAGAATTTACCAATTGTAAGACACATCTCAGAGAAAGTAGACTTTCATAAGAATTTGAGGAAAGACAGAGAAGTGAGCGATTACCAATCTGATTTGACCATTAGATTCAGGCACTATGATTCTCTTCCAGTAAGAAAAGAAGAAAGAAATTGTAGAAACCGGATTAATATGTCAAGAGACCAGATAGATAAGAATGATAAGGTTAAGTATTTCTTTACTGAGTGGAAGAAAGAAAGAGGGAAAGAGAGAGAGGGTCACGAAAGGTAAGAGAAAGAAGGAGGGGCTAGGTGGGAAAGAGAGCAAAGACCAAAGATAGGGGAGCATCAAATTTCAAAATCAAATTACTACACATGATTACGATATTAAGGATAGGTAATACGACCAGCAAAATTACAAGAGAAAATCAGGAAATCTATCTAGTGTGTGGGATCTATGACTGATCTTAGGCATTACTGATAGGACTAAGATGTCGGAGACTTCAAAGAGAAACTAAAGGTCTCGAATTTCAAGTCAAAGCATAATTCAAGGTTACGAGATTAGACCAAGCCCACCAAGTACTATAATAAGACATAGAAAGAAAGAATGTGAAAAAGCGCTCGACTGTGACTGTTGGCGGTTAGCGACGAATAAAAAGTAATAGGAAATTGGATCGGCCTTTCCTTCCTTTATTTGTGGGAGCTGGGAATGAATGATTTTTCTTTGTGGTACGACGGGGACGGAGCGCTAGTTTTGACAGATATTACATATAATAAAGAAGATAGATGTGAGATTAGAGAATTTCCCTTTCTTTAGCTATGCTATATCGACTCGACCTTAAACTATATATGCTATTTCTAATGAATGGAATAAATAATGGTGCATTCCTCTCTTGTCCTCTTCTCTTATCATATCCAGATTAATTCCTTAGAGATACTAATTTTCAGAGTTCCTTGTCCTTAACCTTGTGATAGATAGCCTTGTATGAGGTATGAGAGAGGGGGCAAGGTAGTTGAGATAGATATTCCCACTTCGCCCTTGTTCCGCTAAGAGATATAAGACAGTTACCTTATGAGAATGAGATAACTGACTGATCTGACTGAACTGACTGAAGGGAGAAGGCTCTGACTTTCTAGTTTACTGTAATAGAGTTGGGACAGAGGTAGTTCAGCTAAGAGAGAGAAGGAAGATAGGAGAGAGAGAGGACGGAGACTTCCACTAGCAGATAGATAGATCGCCAAGTGCGAAAGGTCCGGACCAAAGCACCCCATAAAAGTTCTTACCGGTCGGATGGATGCCCCTGATGGACCTCAAGGAGTGAGATAGTAGGGGAATGCCCGGGTGGGCAAGGCACCCAAAGGAGTGAGGAAGAGTGGGATAAAAAAGTCTAGTTCAAAGGAGAGTGACTATCCAAGCATGAAATAGGCTATGGAGCAGTCCGGTAAAAGAGGTTAGAGCAGGAACCCTCTTCTTGCCCGGGCTTTTTGAGACTGTCGGAGAGTGAACGGGCTCCTTGATTTTTCTTTTCTAGCATATCAAATCTCTTGTCTAAGAGGAAAGAGAGCACCCTACCGATCCTCGTAGAGAAAGTGTAAGAAAATGGCTCCTTCTTGTATATGAAGACTAATTAATATATCCCCCCCAATTCACTCTCATTAGAAAGAGCAGCAGAACGCGTCCAAGACTAATAGAATAGCCAAATTTGCTCTTCCATTTTCAATCACGATTCTATAGCGGCTAAAGACAAGAAAATTAGAGAATTTTCCATAGATTGAGTATATATAGAAAGAGGTGAGATCTAATTGAGCTCGTAGAGGTCGACTTTCAGACGAAATGGATTTTGTCATACTTTTTGAACCTGTAGATCACAAGAGGACTAGAAAGGATAGTGGATTCCCTTAATTTGCCAGAACTATTCTTCTTCTACGCTCTTGTCTTGCGACCCCCAGCATAGACCCGAGCCCTAGCTTTTTAAGATCCTTGATCTGGAAACTGGGATAGTTAAGGGATAATAATCAGAGGGTTCCAAACCTAGAAAGCCATAAGCTGAAAGAGCGGCCGAAAGCCATAAAGCAAGCGACTCCAGGCTTTTAGTGCCGAAACTCGATCTCTTTTCACTTTTTCTTACTTGCTACGCGAGTGGTCCCATTTCGCTATCAAATTCTCCGGCTCTCTGATAATGCTAGCCTTACACACTTGGCAGACTATCCTGTCTTCCATGCGCCCTTCTAAGCCTGGTCCTTTCTTCGTCGTCCTTTCTTCTAAGCTTTAAAACCGCTCTTATACGAAGAATTAGCTCTCTTTGCTAAAGAAATTTCCTACGAGCTCACCCATAAGAAATAACTAGGACCTCTAGAGTATTCTGGTCCCCCCTGGCCCAGGAAGGAAGCCCTTGTACGGGTGCGATAGTTATGCAGCTCCAGTCTCCCTTACCCTTCTCTTCTAAGACAGAAATAGGATCAAATTCCAAGGTTGTGAGATCGGGCCCCTATTGCATGAAATAGAGTTGGAGAGGTTGTCCACTAAAGGTAAGAAAGAGAATATTTGAGTCTTTCATCGGGCGCAGTGCTAAGGCAATTTGGTCCCCGCTATGGAGCATCCTTCCGTCCCTGGGTAATGTCTTAAAGAACTTTCTTACGGACCACTGACCTTTTCCACGAATGAAGCAAATGTAAAGGGAAAGAAAACCGTCTTGCAAAAAGTGGGGAGTTTTCCCCTTACGTGGGTGCATGAGGGGAGGGAGTCAATACAAAGATTCTTGATTTAGTGGAGTGGGCTTCGCTCTTTTCCGTATAATAATCTTTGAAAGAAGTTCTCATTCAATCTTGATTTATTTACTCCTGAAATAGCAGTCGCCTATCTTATCTATATCGTCGGAATCGAGCCTTGACTCCTTTTGACATGGAGAAATCTTTTGATAATCAAGAATTCCTTTATTACATACAAGAAAAAATGGCTGACCTTCTTTCTTCCATCTCGCCGCCCAAAAGTCACTCTTTCTCTCTCTCTCTCGGTAGGTAAAGCTTAGCTCTGATCAACTACTAGAAACCCACTAGGACTATGTCGACTCAATTATATCGAGCCTAACTCATGGCAGAGGTCCCACTTGCTTCCGGCTCTTCTGATATAAGAAAACTGAATTCAGACCTAGGGGGTGGGAATTGACCAATGATTTTTCTAGCTCTTTACATTTCTCACAATTTCAGCTTGGTATAGGGGATTGCATTCTTTCTCACTATGAAATGGGATTGTGAGGACTCCCACGGGGCGGTTGAGGGACAGACGGGCTAGCGGGGTTTCGACCGGGAAGGTTTTTTATAGGATCTCCT
>NC_066862.1:13629925-13647635 GCF_025177605.1 Cucumis melo
AATAAATAGGCTCCAAATAACCTACGGCATAATATAAGGATAGGAGGCTCAAAGTATTTGAGTCGTCCTTGACCCTGATTTTCCATATTCATATTCAAGTCCTTCCCGCTCCGGCTCCGTAGGAGCAGTCCTCACTTCTTCTTCCCGTCCTCAGTAGCTTAATTAGTCAATCTTGCCTTTTCCCGTCATATTAGCTCTTTGATCCACAGATGAATATAAACAAGTCCTTCGGACCACCGAATGAATCCCCCAGTTTTTTTGCTAGTAGAGTTGCATCTAAGTAGTAGTTGCCCATCCAATTCCATTCCTATGGCTAAGGAGTCAAGACATTCTTTTCTCAAATCTCTGCCCGCTCCGTGGGTATCTTCCTCCGCTCTGCATAGCAGTGCATTGAGGGAGCAGCTGTGGAGTTAGTCAAGGTATATGCTGGGCAGTTAGAAGGCAATACCACTAGGGAAGCTGATCAAGCATATCTTTTTGACGATGGGTTTCTAATGATGAAATCGGCCTCGAGGTATCCCTCCACCCTTCCTCCCTAAGAGGAGGAGCGAAACCTTGCCGATCGACTTGGTATTCTCGACTCAGCCTATATATACCCACATAAAGTGGGGAGACCCGCAGGAGAATGGCTAGGTTGATAGCTGGGAAAAGGCGAGTATGAAAAGAGGTATCGCCGTCCCTGTACTTCATTCTTTCTTGATCTATGAACCGAATGAAAAAATCAGTCTTTCGGCTTCAGTGTGACTCTTGGGTCTGGATAAGCGGGACCTCTTGGTTCGGGGGAAACCTGAGATCTTGGCTAAGAAAGCTAAGCAGGCAAGTACAGGACGGAGAAAATGCACAAGGACCGATAGGGAGAGAAGAGAAAGACTTTGATCGGGAATGAGTCTGACCTTCAAGTACGTCGGCCTTAGGCTGATTTTTCTCCTTTTCTTGTCGAAAAAATTCGCAGTGTATACCACTAAGAAAGTCAAGGTTCTTGATTTCTGAATCAATCTCTCCAGCAAGCGAGAGGAAGGAAGCCCACGCTATAGGAAGGGAAGTGAGTAGCTCCAGCAAGCGAGAGGAAGACAAAGTAGCTCGAGGAAGGGAACCCCACCGAAGAAGCCCCCCTGGATTGACTGTGATCAGTATTCTCGCTTATCCGCTGCTGAGTGAACGAGGTGTGAAGATGGCATAATCGCTTGCATCCGCTTCATGAAGGATGTAATCGACTCTGACTTAGTCTGATTCATTCCCGCTCCGTGGGAAGTCTGCTTCTCTCTCTAGGAATTGACTACCGGCCAGGTATGATGGTTGGGAACTCAGAACCTCTCCTATTATCAGTACCACTCATTTTCTTTTTTGGGGTATGGAAGAGCCTCGGGCAGTTGAAGCATCTCTTCTTCTTGAGATTGAAATGGAACTCTGAATATATACCTCTCAGAAAGACCGGTAGGGAGAAAGAACTCATGTCGGATATAAAGCAAGGATCACTGATGGTGAATCACATCCCGCCCGAAGAAGATGCGCCTGATTCAATCCCAAGACACGTATACCGAGCACTCTCGCGAATCTTCTCTTGCCTACCTTCTTCCTTGCTTCTGAGCTCATGAAATTCAACTCATCTGGTCCGAAGGACTGACCGCAGAGGTTACCGCACGCCTGATTTCTTTATCTTCTTTCTTATTGGACTGGGAAGGATATAAAGAAAAGAGTCCTTCTTCTACCGATCAGGGCGGTTAGCTACGACGAGCCTCTTCCTCCTCTTTCATCTATTTCATACCCCGGCTCACTTAGCAGTCGAAAGAAGAGAATCGCTATTTGTCGAAGAAGTCCCCTACAGTTTCATTATTATTAGAAAGAGCAAAGAAAAGAGTTCTATCTATTTTCTTTGATTTGAGGTCAGGGGCGCGGGAGCCCTTGCTGCTCGACCTACGGGGAGAGGGGGAAGAAGAAGGCGCAAAGAATATTGCGAGCGATTCAATCTGATTTTCACCTTCTTCATTGAGGCGGTTGGGAAAAGGAAAGGATTGACCGGCCAGGAATCTGTCTCAGTTTCGCTTGAATAGGAATAAGTATGATCCTTTATTCATAGATTTCTTCTTTCATTCTTTCTTTAAGCGTAATTCTTCTTTGATTATCAGTTTCGGATCGGCCAAGCCCTATACATTCATTTCAGGCGGAAGACAGAGCGCTTCGATCTAACTCCACTCGAAGAGGAGAGGAAGTTCAGCTGGCAGGGAAGTTCTTGTGGAAGCAAATGATGCTGAGGCTCTTCTTCTTACTGTGGCTGTGTAGGTTTCAGTTCTTCTCGTTGCTGGAGAAGTTCTTGAAGAAAGAGATAAAGAAGAGGTTTCGGAAAGCTAGATCGAGCCCTCGGCCTTGCTTTTTTCTCTATTAACATTAAGAGGTACTCGAAAATGGATCTTTTTTTGCCCATTTTTGACATCTTTCGAAATCTTCTTTGATCTGATTCATAGTCCTTCGGACGGTTAGGAGTCTTCTTCAGTATTTATTAGGTTCATTTCCTGCTTTCGATTAATGAGTCTTATTCAGTATTTATTAGGTTAAGGCTAAGTCGCATATTGAATTGCGCCGGAGGACCACAGGTGCAAATCTTCTTTCTGACTCCGGAGGACCGTCGGCTGAATGAATTGAGAGAAAGAATGATCGAGGCGCAAAGAATTTGCGAAGAAGGACTATCCATATTAACCTGTCTGTCCTTCGGACCACTAAAAGACTAGTCAAAAGGAGGCAGAATCAAGGCGGTCGATGACGACTCCCACAAGGTAATAGCTTGAATGTCAAAAAAAAGGACACCAAATAGAATTCGACCGGTCGGACTCATTCATGGAACTGAGAAAGTACGGACTCATTCATGGAACTCAAACTTATGGCGTCCATTAGTCCGAACTTGGCTCCGCTCATCTTCCGCCTTGTTTTTTTAAGCCCCCTATATTTTTGAGGTTAAGACTTAGAAGGAGCTCTTTCTTTGCACTCCGCGAAGCTCATAAGAAGAAAGAAGTTAAGCTTGATAAAGTCAAGAAAAGAAAAGAAGAATTCACTCATTAACTCGAATGAAAGAAGCTCAAAATGGGAATTTTCATCTTTGTGCTAGATTGAAGACTCAAATCCAAGAATCCCAGAAAATGCAAGGGCTCGACTGATAAGGAGAGCAAACCACTTTGTAGCAACTTTTCAAGTCAAATGCCTGATTTTTTTATCTATTTTCGTTAAATAGAAAGATGAGAAAAAGTCAGATTTAGAAGGAAAAAAGACGGGAAAACGCAATGAAAGAATCAAGCCTATCAAAGAAATGAACATTGTTTGATTCTAGTTCTAGTTTCTGGTCCGGATAAAGAGAGGTTCAAAGAATTTGAAAGTCAAATGCCTGATTTTGAACTCTATTTTCGTTATATAGAAAGATTCTAAAAAGTCAAAAAATGCAAGAACCGAGAAAAGGTCAACTTTCTAGGATGAGTTGGATCTCAGATCATTTGCTTAAGACATTCATTCTTTAATTGTTCAGTCGGGTCAGCTGAAAGGCTCGATGAAATTGACCCACGGAGCGGTATGAACTTCAGCGAGTTGTAGAAGCAAGCTAGAATACGAGACTGAGCCCACCCACGTAGCCTCAACTCCTTCTCAACGAAGATTTGTGTTATTCAACTCCCGCAAATTCTTTGCCCCTCATTCAACTCTCATATTAGATTTCGCCTCTACAACTCTACAAAGCTTCTTCGACCCTTTACCTTTAATAGAGTGATTTTTCTTTGCCTTGGCCTTACGAACAAGAGAGAGCCGAAACACAGCTCCTGCTTACTCAACTAGAACCACTACTGAAACTGGGTCCCGCTTTAGCAAGGAATCGAAATTGTCTCGTTAACAAGACACCGATCTGACTCCGCAGCCTTTGTTCATTGACTTATCAAGGAAGGTTGAGAAAGTGATTGAAGTACCCTCACGCGCGCCCCTGCGCCCATACCATACCCATACCCTCGGGCGGAGAAGTTGGAGAAGTCGGAACTGGTTCGACCGATTGATTCTGCTTTTCGTCCTCCTCTTTATTAATCCATTTTCTATGCATGAACTAAAAGATAATGAAAGACCTGGGCTCACCCTGAAGCTTGAATCTTCCCCATGCGCCTTTACCCGAGTAGATCGAAGCGATATAAATAGAAAGCATGAATCAAGCTGAAATCCAAACCTTTCGTGGGCAATAGGGAAAAGGAGTGGAACGTGGAAAGTTCAGTCGAACCCGCGCTTGACCCATTAATTAGGGTTAGGAATGGAATGAACCTATCTCTTTGAATAGGTGGTGTGTGAATAACTTTTCTTCTTTTCTGAGTTGAGGAAGAAAGTCGATGAATGAGTCCACTACGCGGTTGGGTCGGTTAGAACTACCCTCAAGCGCGAAGGCCTATTAAATGAAAGACGTTCGGACAGAAGCGGCTAACCATTAAATGAAAGACGTTCGGACAGGTGTGAATAAGGAAAGAGAGGTTCTCATAGGTTGAATGAGTCAAGCTATCACTATTAGATCTCAACGGCTAGCTAACCCTAGTGGACTCGGAAGTCAGAGATCTTGCAGTCCTCCTTAGCTACGGAGTCTTCCTTATGTAGGGTCCCCTGTGGTCGGCTGAAGACCGTGCCCTTGCAGCTTAGTCAAGCAATTATTCTATTCTCATAAGAAAGATCAAGGGTCTCAGAAATTGAGGAATCCCTTTCATCCGTATCCGTTGAGAGCTCTCCCGATCGGTGCAGGTTAGAAGCCGAGAAGACGAGGGTCAAAGGTTATCATACTGTGTTATCTAATAATAGGATAGAATATGCTTTCCCAGTAGTCAGACTTGGAATTCTGCTTCAAGCAAGAAGAAAGAAGAGATTAGGCTGTCATAGGCTTTCCCTTACAAGGAGGTAGGATTGAAAAAGGTTCCAACCAGACCGAATGGAAGAAGTCCCAGTCGAGGAGGAATTTTCCTTATTCAGAGAAAGAAGAACTATCATCATCAATCCTATCATCAGAACTAGAAAGGACTAGCCTCAAGCCAGAGATCGCCCGTACGTGTACGTAGGAAGAGGCTCCGTAAGGCGCGAAGCGAAGCGACTGTGAAGGAGCGAAGCAGAATCAAGCGTAGAAGGACAGGAGCGAAGCCACTCGACTGAGGTTAGGAAGGTTCAGAGCGAAGGTACTCTACGAAAAAAATATAGGAGAGGAGCGAAGCCACTCGACTGAGGTTAGGAAGGAGAGGAGCGAGACTAAGAAGGAGGTTCGAAGAAAGTCGACTGATAAGGTTCAGAGCGAAGGTACTCGTAGTTTCAGATATAGGAGAGGAGCCCGACGATTAAGGACCTACTAAATGTAAATGAGTATTAGTAGTATAGTATGAATAAGAAGAAAAGATAGAGAAAGAGAAGAAAAAGAATTGGAAGTAGGATGATGAAGAGGACTCGGCTTCACTCTATCTTCTCCTCTTATTTCATGAGCAGAGCTTGCGACTGCTTATTATATAAATTCTTTCGCACTACTTTCAGAATCTCGTCAATCATAAAAAACCTTGATTCCGATCCTTTATGGGAGAGCCAGCCTATTTCCTCATCCCTATCTTCAGAGTCGATATGATAGCCTCCCCCTTCCTTTGTTCAATTCCTTCCTTCATTCATCAAAAGAGTTTGCATGGGTTTCAGTCAAATCCCTTTCAGTCTTCCGCTTATTATGACCCTTGCAACTGAGAATTACCTTTCAAGTAGTTATTCCCGTCCGTCGGACTTGTTCATTCTACCATATTCATTCAGTTGCGGGAAGCAGTTCCACAAAGAGAGAGCGAGCTTAGTCTTTCTCTTTCGATCCGGAACGATTGATCTCGCTTAGGAACTCTCCCCTACTAAGAGCTTTCAGTCTCTCATTTTGGGAATACCATAATGAGTCAGCAAGACTCATAATGAGACCCACTCCCAACCGCTACGTGGGCTCAGTGGAGCGGCCTCGCTTTCTTCTGTTCTGCCTCTTGTCTTCTTGCCCTTCCTCCTATGCTCCTCTCCCGAGTCCTATGGCTTCGCTTTCTTCTTGCTTCCTCTTCCCTACTCATCAAATTCCTCCCCCGCCTGAATGAACAAGGGCTGATCCCACCTCTTCTTCTTCTCATACTCTCATTCCTATTTCAAAATATCTTCAGTCAGAACCCTTACCTTAATAGGAGAGTTGTGATAGCTTTTCTTCAACCCCTGTTCCTCCTACGCGGTCTCGCTTCCTCATTCCCTTAATTCCTCTGCCGAGACTTCTTCCTATAATGTGGAAGATTCAACTTCTCTTAAGAATGAAAAAATGAAAGAAGAAAAGATCTCATTCTCTCGCCGGTCTTCTCTCCTTTCTTCTGGAGTACTTATTCCTATGAAACTGAAACTCTTAGTTATTCATTCAATGCCCTCATAACTAGTAAACTCAGTCTATTTCATAACCGATACTTGACAGTCGATCCTATTCTACCCTCTCCCTTACAGGAGAGCAGCTTTACCCTTTCGATCCCTCCGTAGGAGTCTCAAGAAGACAGATTCCTATCCTTTACTCACAAGACCTATTCAAGATAGAATGAATCTTTCTGTCTCGGTCACCGCGGAGATAGTAATCTTTGGAAGACTCTTGAACCACTACGCGGCACTCCGATAGTCAGATTGATAATAGGATTTCCTCATCATCAAAATGGGCAGTCGCTGATCATTCATCCAGCCTTTATTCCGAAACATCTCATGGGAAATTAAGCTAGGACGGACCGGGAATGGTCCCTGGTCCCCTACTAACTGAAGTTACTGACTCATGAAAGGGAAAGAAGACCTATTTCAGTTCCCTTTTTTAGTACTAGTTTGGAAAGATCTCATTCAAACTTCCTATTACGGTCTGTCTTTTTTTTCTACCCGAACCTCTCTCCTTTCAGTCTTTACGTCCGAAGGTCTTGAATTTCGAGACCTCTGGACTGATTTTGATCCATATTCACTTTCTTCCTTTTATTTCACTCTTTGGGCGGAGGTTTCTCGAGAAAGTCATCATTCCCTTTCGTATGAAAGAGCAGACTAAAGCAGCGGTCTAATTCCGGAGGCAGCTTACTCTCTAATTAGAATCCCAGGACGAAAATCAGCCTCGCCTTAAGGCATGAAAGAGCCTAAGATCAGAAAGCAAGCATGGGCGACCTCTATCCCGATTCCCCCTCGCAAAGGGTATTCTAACCTGCCCAGCTGGTCTAACTCCTCTCATGCGGAAACCTATGAATTCCGATTCCGCGCAACTCTGATGATCTAAATACCCTCATAACGAAGCTTCTAGGTCGAGCTGACTTGCATGCGAACAAGAGCTAGCCGCCACTAGGCCTCCGCCCACTGGATACGGTCCCCTGCTTCCCCTCGTTCACTCGTCGGTCTATAGAAAGAGTGAATGCAAGCGGCTAGGGCTAGTCAGTCGTGAAAGATGGAACTAAGGAAACTCAATATTCTTTGAACCTTCTTCATTGAGGCGGTTCTTTGAAATTGACTAGTTATTAATCGTATCGTCGACTATTAGATTCATAGTCAAAGACAAGAAGAAATAGAAGCTAAAGAAAGCACTACGCGGTCTCGGTCTGGTAGAATATGAGAATGAGATATACTTTCTTTCATTTCTTCCTCTTTCTCTAGTCTGACTTGAAAAGCTTATCCTTCATTCTTCCAGTGGGGCTTTTCTTGTTTAAGCTTTTCCCTTAGTGGAGTTCATTCCGTTTTACTAAAAGAAACTAAAGTCAAGCAAATTCGCGGGTGTGCCCCTACTGCCGGGAAAGCTTTCTCAACTCCTTCTTCACTTGCGCTCCTTTGAGCCTTATTAAGTTAAGGATAAGGACTCAAATTCTTCGATCATTCTTCTCACCTCTCCTATATCTGAAACTACGAGTACCTTCGCTCCTTTTCTTTTTCTTAGTCGAGCTGCTTCGCACCTTTCAGATGAATATGGATGAAATTCAGGGTCCGTCCGAAGGTTATGAAATAGCTCGACTCCCACGGGGCGGTTCGAAGAAACTCGACTGATAAGGAGAGGAGAGGGTCAAAGATGAATAAAGAAAGCGAAACGACTGATTTCAAATATTTTGAGGAGTGGTATTATGAAATAGCTCTCCAAATAAGGAAGGTTCGAAGAAACTCGACTGATAAGGAGAGGAGAGGGTCAAAGATGAATAAAGAAAGCGAAACGACTGTATTATCATAAAAGAAGGAGCCCTTTATTTGAAGCTCTCCAAATAATAAGGTTCGAAGAAAGTCGACTGTAAGGAGAGGAGAGGGTCAAAGATGAATAAAGAAGGCGAAACGACTCTATTATAATATTAATAGGAGTGGTATTATTCAATAGCTCTCAAAATAAGGAAGGAGAGGGTCAAAGAATTTGAGGCGAAACGACTGTATTATAATATTAATAGGAGTGCAACGAAAGAAATCCATATTAATGAATTAGAACGAAGATTTTTTTCATTGAGGCTGAAATTTGGGTGCAAAATGGATATGCGGAGGCATCAAAATGCAATTCTTCCCAAATAGTAGGTTAGGCCTCATAGCTCATTTCAGAGCTTACCAAGCTCAGAACTTCCACTTCCGCGCATGGATGCCTCAACCCCACGGTCGGTCTCCTCTTTCTCCTCTTCTGGCGATCAGCTTCTTTGCTTCCGTGTGGAGCCTCTGTACCGGTTCGGCGTCCTGTCCTATGGGAGCGACGCACCCTAAGTATGAGTATTTCATCTATCAGATTAGATTCGGAATCGGAAATAGTTCTATTAAGAGGCTATAAAGAGATCATACTCAGAGAAAGAAGACCACTGAAACTGAAAGCGAAAGAGTCCGCGGATCGGCTGTCGCAGAAGTTCTTTCAGGTTTAGCTGCGGCTGTAGCAGAAGAGAACTGGTTTTTAGGGGAATTCAGTCTCGGTTGCTGCAGAGCCCGCTGTCGTCGATCTTTCGACCTTCTTTCATTTCTTTCATTTACCAAGCTTTGAATCCAGGGTGGGATGTGTCCCATCTGTGCTATCCCTTCTTTTCATGGGATGGACGATTTTCTGCTTTCACACCGCTCCTTCGCAAA
Organism: Cucumis melo; assembly: GCF_025177605.1. Lineage (NCBI taxonomy): Eukaryota > Viridiplantae > Streptophyta > Magnoliopsida > Cucurbitales > Cucurbitaceae > Cucumis > Cucumis melo. Next base: position 13,638,998 of record NC_066862.1, read on the forward strand.
TTCTTTGCCCCTGCTTCGCACCTTGATTTCAGAGTTCTTTGAGAGAAATAGATGATCTCCTTTGAACCCTCAAGACCAGACCCCGTTCGCGCCTGGTCTCTTTCTTCAAGTTCTCGATCCGAGATTCTAAGCACTGCGGGCACTTATCTAATTTAGGAAGAGAGAAAAAATTTTCTATTATTCTTTTTCTTGTATATTCAGAAGGAGTATAATAAATGGAAGGGATGAACTCACTCTACGGATTGATCAGACTCATCCTATAATTAGAGTTATGGGACAAACTCCCACCATAAGAAGAGAAAGGTGAGACCGAGAATAGATGAGGCATCGGACAAGAAAGAAAGATTCCCCGCGGCGAGTGGGGCGAAAGTAATATATAAGTCCTTCTCTTTTCAAGGGGTATATCAAGCTCTTATTCTCTTCTAAGTCTTCTGCAGATATAATCAGATTTCAGGGGTGCGAAAGAAGAAAGTAATAATCAGCCCTCCCTATCCATGAATTTCTCATTTCACAAGAAAAGCAAGCTTCTTTTTTGATGCGATAAGAAAGCTCTTCTGAAAAGAAGAAGAAGAGAGTTATTCTTGCCTAAGAAAGTCTTTCGTCTGATTTTGAGGTTTAGAAGAGCTTTAGAAACTTCTAATTCATATTCGAGCTTGATAAAGGAATAGTTTCATATATATTGAAATAATCTTGAGCACTTTCGCAGCGCAATTCGGGCTTGATAAACCCCTCAATTATGACTGATGATTTCTTTCGTATTTATTCTTTCGAAATCCTATTAAATACTATGGGCTTCTCTCCTCGATTCTGATTCCCCGCGACTACTGAAGATGAATGAGGTGCTCGAGCCTTGACCCCTCGCCTCTTCAGTCTAGCTACCTGGTTTCCGGCCACCAAAGAAAGGTCTTTTCTTATGAGATCTTTCCGAATCAGTACTACTATTCTGATCAGAACCTAGATCCAAGAGTGAAGGAGGAGCTCAGCTCTGAAGACTTGAAAGGCTAGTTCATGCTAACTAAAAGACAAGGTCTCGACTGAAAGGAGAGAAAGCCTACCTGCCAAATTCTTCAAAATAGTCCATTTCTCACATTCATTCACATGAGAAAAAGAAGAGACTTGGTCCGGCAAGAAGGATCGACGGCTTAGGCTCGAGGCTCCTCTTCTTCTTCCTGTGTGGATTAGTGGAAGGATGTCTCATCCGCTTGCTTGAGAGGGTATGCATTCCTTACGCGCGAATTGGATGATTTCTCTTTATCGATTTCTTCTTTCTACCCAGCCGGCGGAGAAGGAGGTCTGACCCCTTATTTGAGTCCGTAGGCTGATTATTGAAGACCTAGGTTTTTGATGATTGACTTTACTATTCAATACTATTCTCAGAAATTGAGTGACGTAGGTTAGGCTCGACCCTGTTCCCGAGATGAGGCATCCGAGACAGAAAGAAGAAGAAGGACTGAAAGCGCCACTGGGTCGAGCATTCGGTCTGAAAGATCTTCTTTATCTCTCTCACAGTCAATTCATAGTTTTTTAAGAAAATGGGGTTCGATCCTTTTTCTTAAGCTTCTAGATAGAGCAAAGTCTGCCCTTTTTATCTTTGAAAAAGAGTCTTCCAAGTCAGACCAAAATGCAATTAATAGAAGAAAGCCTAGCGATTCCCACTCCGCGAAGAAAGTCTTTGACTTTGCCCTGACATTTCTCAATTTCTTTTTTGGTCACTGATGAAAATCGAGTGAATTTTGCTTTTCTCGTGAATGAGAGACTTTCTTCTGAAATACTCTTTTCACCCTTTATGAACTATGAACTTCCTTGCGCTCCTAATAAGGGATAAGTCCTGATTTTTTCTTGAGGGCTTCGTCTTCTCACCTGTCCTTCGTAGCTTTATGGCTGCTTCGCACCTTTCAGTCTCCTTATTTCATAACCTTCGGACGGACCTTCAGAAATCCATATTCATCTTCATCAATGAACAAGGGTTGCGAGGACTTATCTCCTTTTTCAGTTTCAGTTAAGGAGTGCAACTTTTTTCTTCTACCATCTGTCCTCCGTCCTATTAGTGACTTTCTTTATTGAGGGATTTGACCCTCGACTAAATTCAAGCAGTGAGGACTATGAAGACCTCCGGACCCATAAAAAGTTCATATGCTAGATCTCTCCTTTCAGTCGAGCCTTTGTTTTTTTTGAGCCTAGGCTTGATCTTTCTGACTTGGTTGATAGGCTTTCTTTAGGAGAGGCAGCTATCTCTCTTTCCAAGGCAAATAGATAGGATTTTGAGAAAGGCTTAGTCTGAATTACATGAATACGACCCAGATCGGAACTAGGGTAAAGGGGTAGCGATCGACTGCCCGTCAGAGGCCTTGTTCATTGACTTTCCGTTGAGGGATCTCTTTTTCTTGCTTTTGCAGTAGCTCTTGCATAAGTCGCTGTGGAAGAAAGATCAGTCGTAGTTCGATCAAATCTCTCTTGACCATCTCTTTATTTCCTGGTCTCAAGATGTCCCTTAAAGACTGATTTTTTGCGATTCCACTAAACCTACTATTTTGAGAAGACGTAGAATATTGCGAGGAGGAATTTGAAAGTCAAAGAAAAGCAAGCTTCTTTAATGAAATTCGGACCGGAGTAGTTTGAAAGAAAGGAAGAAAGGTCTGAATCGCTTTCATGAGTTTTCCCTATAGAGAAGAGCCTCATCGCTTTCATATGAATAAGAATCCCGGCCGGAGAAAGGAATGGTAGAGAGTGGAATCCGGGAGACTTGGCGTCTGAGAATGCTACAGAGAATTCCTCGATTCCCTTTCGTAGTTATTCCGGGGAATGAGATGGCCGGGAGAGCTGAGATTTCTTCTTCTTGCATCGTCAAATCTTATGAAAAGAGATGAAAGCGGGTATTTCTCCCTACTGAATGAGACTCGGTCATTCTAAGGCATAAGCTTCCCCCCGATCCGCACCGCAGAGTATCTCAGACTTTTTGAAGTCAAAGCGCTCCCTTAGGATCTTTGAGGTCTGGAGGACCCGTCCGGAGGACTCATTCATGGAACTCAAAGGCTAGTCCTATGGAAACTGAGAATGAGAACAGTTATTGCTTGACTCTTGACTAATCCTCGATGCTCACCCTGAAAATCTCAGAAATTACCTCCCGAAACTAAGTAGAAAAGAGATATTCAAACCTATCCTCTCCAGTCTCTACTCTACCTCGTCAAGCTGCAAAAGGGTAAAGCTACTTTCTTCCTCTTTCTCTTCCCTTTCTTCCGAGATGATAGGGTCGAGCCTATATCTAGCCTCGTCTACTCTCTCGTCTTCTAACCGATACCGGTACGTGGTAGTTTCATTGAGATGGATGAAACTTCTTGCTTCTTGGCAACCTCTGCCGAAACTGGTGGACTTGCTTAACGAAAGGGATGATTCCGCCTCGAGCGGCTTCTCTTTCGCTCTGGCCTCGCCCCTCTTAAGTCGAGTAGCTTCCTCGCCCCTCTTTCTTCTTGCCCCCGATCTTTGTCTTATCTTTCGCCCCTAGCCTGACTACAGAGCTACTTCTAAGCACTAGGCCCAAGACTCAGAGAATAGTACTGATCTCACTCCTCTTGGGATAGCGATCCCGGTCGTTCTACCCTGAACTCAGTCGGTAAAGCCTGTCCTTTCTATCTATGCTCCTTCGCCATTCCCCTCTTCAGAAGAGAGATTCTCAAACTCCTTCTACCCGCAACTGAAACTGCACTTCTTCTTTCTCATGCGAAGTGGAAGTCTGTCTCCTTTTCCCTTGAAGATAGTGATTCTCACTCTGATTCTATAAGAAACTCCCTCTGAAATCAGTCCTATTCTACCTGCGTACTCCATCCTATCTTTGAGGCTTCCAATCAGGTCAATCCGGGAGAGCTCAAGATAGATCTACCCGGGCATCCATCCTCTTTAGTCAGTATTTGGTCAAGACTGATACCTCTCTTCCGACTTCCGAGACTGCGATACGGTCCCGCCGCTGGCATGAGGTCAACTTAGAATGAAAGAAGTCAGAATTTCCTTAAGATCTAGAACTCTGTCGACGAGCCAAAAGGGATAGCTCCGTGGGACTCTCTCCTTATCAGCTGGCCCTATCCAATTCCCTGACTACTGAGCTTTCAGTTAGACAGCCGCACCCAAACTAAAGGGCTTAGCTCCTTCTTCCCCGCCTCAATGAAGAAGTCAATGAACAAAGGGCTCATTGATCATTTTCTTCCAGGAGAGATCATGAGATTCCGAAACCTCTCCCAGTATTATTCATCCCCTCTCGCTATTGGGATAGCTATAGCTGCCTCAATCCTATATTGGTCGTATGAAGACCGCCTCAATGAAGAAGGTTGAATGAGACGGATGACTATTCGAGATAAGTGATGCTGCCTATCCCCGAGTAGGTCTCGCTACTTTCATTGAATGGCCTCACCGATTTGGTCTCTCCTTTCTTCCGAAACCTCGGGGCGAACAGTGCTCAAAAGCAGCTTAGCGAAAGGTCTTCCTCTTGAGCTCGTGCCTGAAGGTCTTCTTGGTACGGATTGCTTGATCTTCCTTTGCTTCTTTTCTTTTTGTGTGCCATGAAGTGAAGGACAAATTCAAGACAAGAAGAGGTTAATATGGAAATAAACCAGGAACATGAGAGGCTCAAAGAAAAGGTGAATATGGATATAAATCAGTCCAGAGGATCAAAGCTCATTGAATAAAGAGAGAGGACCGTAGGAGGCTCAAAGAATGATCGAGGCGACTGAATTGTGGACCTCTTTTATCCTAACGGAGGGTTCAAAGCTCATTGAATAAAGAGAAGGAGTTCTATACAAGGGGAATTAACAAGGACTTCGGACGGGTCATAGACCGATCGGGACGTGTGAAGCATATGCTTACAGTACCTCATGCAAGGCTCAAAGAATTTGAGAAGAAAGCCTGGTTTTTTCTTTTTGGGGAGTGAAAAGGCGTAATATGCCACCTTTCCTAGAAAGTCTCAAACTCATCAATCTAGTCCAAAACCACTGATGGAGATTGAAGTGAGAGAGAGGAGACTCTCAAGAGGAGGGGCCTTAATCCTTTCTTTGAAGAAAGATGCCTTTGGAGAACTAAAAAAAGGAAGTTTGAGTGGTCCGAAGTCCTTGTTTTAGTGGTTTTTTAGTGGCATTAATTTGAATATGGATTGAATAATAATCGTCGGGCTCCTCTCCTTATCAGTCGAGTACCTTCGCTCCTCTCCTTCCTAACCTCAGTCGAGTGGCTTCGCTCTGAACCTATATTTCAAACTACGAGTACCTTCGCTCCTGAAAATAGTTCAGGGATCAGGACTTCGCTTTCAAGTCCTAACCTTTGTATCCTCATTGATCAATCTCTGAATGAATGTCTTAAGCAAATTCTCTGAGATCAACTCATCCTTGAAAACTTGGCAATTTCTCGGCTTTTTTCTTGCAAAATGTGACTTTTTCGAATCTTTCTATTTCACGATAATAGAGAAATTTTTCAAAGATTTTGAATGAAAAGTTGCTACAAAGTGGTTTGCTCTCCTTATCAGTCGAGCCCTAGCATTTTCTTCATTTGAGCTAAGAAAAAGAAGGAAATTGAATATGGATAAATCAGTCCCATCAAATCAGTGGAATGAAGATTTCGAAAGATTCTCTCCTTCGCAAATTCTTTTTCTTTTCTTTTCTTTCTTTGAATTTGAGGTTCATGAGAAGATGATGTTAGTGATCCACGCCACTCAGCAGAAGGACTCCAAAAAATGAAATTCACAAGGTTCAAAGCTCAGAATATTCCATTGACTGAGTTCCACTCCTTCAAGCCTTTGAATAGGGATAAGGACTTTCGCTTTCAACTCCTAACCGCTCTGAACCTATATTTTTTTCTACGAGTACCTTCGCTCCTCTCCTTCCTAACCTCAGTCGAGTGGCTTCGCTCCTCTCCTATATTTTTTTCTACGAGTACCTTCGCTCCTCTCCTTCTACGCTTGATTCTGCTTCGCTCCTGCACAGTCCTTTCGCTTCGCGCCTCCGTCTGCAACTTTTAGTGGTCTCATTGAGAATCAAGTCAAAGACTTTGCGGAACTCCGGACCCGGGCACAGAATGAGGGAGGGCATAGGCACTTCTTTCACAGAGCTAGACTTCCCATCTTCTCGCTTTCCCCTTTTTCAGAGAGTTCGTGCTACCTTTCGCTTCGGATCCTATCATGACGTCTGTATCTGAGGATTGATCTTCTTATCCTTCCTTCGATTTCCCCTTTCTTCCCCACTTCTCACGCGGTACTAGAAGTTCATTCCTCGAATAGAAAAAGAAAGAAGGTCTTTTCATAAAGGTGGATGGAATAATGGAAGTTGGAACATCCTTGTGAGAGGTCAAATCCCCCAATGGTTTGGCGAAACTAAGCGATCAACTCTTGCTACAAGACCGGATGCCGCCTTTATCTTCTCAGGTCGTGGTCTAAGCTGCCACCCGACCTAGCTAGTCCCACAATGGAAGAAGAGAACCCCAGCTGGTGTGGTGCCCCGCCCTCGTAGCAGTTCTTGTGCGAGGATGCTCTTTTGCTTTCAAAATCTTCCGTAATTCTTCATCATGATAGGACGAGGCAGTGGATGAACTACGGATTGATTCATCAGACTTTTACCCACGTAGCGGTACGAAGAGTTCCACCAAGACGAGAAAGAATTTCGTATTGCATCGGCAGGCATGAATCTCGGATCTGGAGGACTAGCCCTAATTCAGAATAGAGTGGAAGCGGCTTTCCTTCCCCGGCGCCCTGTCTCAGTCCCAGTTTCATAGGATGTATGACCTACGGGAGTGAATATGCCCGATATGGCCAATATCTCAGATCGAAGGACAGAGGAATCCCAGGATGGAGACAAGAGGAATCGGGACTAAGTCGCTGGACCAGAAGCCACTAGGCGGAGGGGATCAAGGTCAGATCGCTCCCCCTGAATTAGTTCTTTCCGCTCTTGCTCTTCTTGAGTGAAAAAAGGCCAGCCTTCGGTATTATTTATTAGAAAGATTCTATGCCTCATGCGATCGTGAGATAGATCTCTTTGCCAAGGGAAAAAAGAACTAACCTAGGGCAAAAAAATTTCATCGAGTGGAGTCTGAGCGAAGATAAGACTGGCTGGTTTATGGAATGAAAACAAGGATAGAAAGGGGAAGTTTGCATATGAACATCCTGATCGTACAAATACTCTTCACTCCCCAGAAGATGGTGAATGAAAGGAGGCCGGGCTGGTCTCTTTGCCTCCTAGCCCCCGATCGAAGGATGGATGAAAGCCTTCTTTCGAAGGCTCAATTTCACACTCATAATCAAGGAAATCCCTCGACCTTGTCTTCATCCCGATTTCACTCTTTATGCTTTTGCAGGTTGAGCTCCCTTTCTTGCTTATCTAATTAATGCCTTCTGGGCTCAAATTAAGCTAGCACGGACCGGTGCGAAGCCCGTGAGGTTACGAAGGCAGTCCCCACCAAGGCCTCTGGCTGGCTGATTCAAGTCCTATCCATCCACAAATGCTAAGAATGTGATTTGACTCGATTTGACTCGGATTCAAGGACCCGACCTCACTTGGTCATAGGGGAGGCAGAGGGTGAATAAAGGTATGCGCGAAGAGACCGAGGGATCGATCGGCTAGGATCGCTTGCTCGACTTATGGGTCTTTTCTAGCAGCACCCCCTTCTTTTTCTAAGTATTGCTCGATTCGGAAAGCAGTCGGGGGAATGAAAGATTAGAGAGTAGATAGAAGGAAGCTCCCACCACTAGGCCGGACGAAAGGGTCAGAGAGAAGAGAATTCTGTGCAAAAGAAAAGCCAATCCCCTAATTTCAGGGGCAGCAGATCCGACCTACGCGGTAATACCAGGAAAGTAGCTCAGAATGGAGACTCGAGCAAAGCATGCCATCGAGTGCAGCAGGATCCCTAAGATTCATGATAGTTCTCATTCTCAATCGGCATCTCCCTAAGTCAATCTTATCACGAAAGATTCGAAGGAAGTCTTCTAGTGGATAGTCGGACTGATTTATCCATTTCATTCTTGCGGTAGGCTTTCCTTATTCCACTTTCATCATCGATAGTCGGACTGATTTATGGAATTTCAATTTCTTGCGGCGTAGAAGTTAAGAAGCGGAGGAGTCTTGTCTTCTTCTTCTTCTTATGCCTAGGACTGATCTTTCTTTTTGTTGCGGGACTCCTTCATGGAACTCAATCTTTCTTCTTCTTGATTTTCAGTGGAAAGAAAAAGAAAGAGTCAGCTGTGAGACTACTATCAAGTTAGAAAGATCAAGCTAGCGGAGTGGGAATTTTTCTTTCAATAATCAAAGGGTTCTGCGCAAGAAATCATATTTCATTGATCCTCGTCCATCCCCGCTACCCTTCTTCACCCTCGGGCAACTAATCCTCAACCGCGGAGGTGGGGACCCCTTCTCGATCTCTCTCATGCCTGGACTGGTCGAGTTCCTTCTCGCTCCTCTTCCTTTGGTCGAGTGACTACGCTCCTCATGGTCTCGCTATTCTGACTCTGCTGGGAGAGCTTCGTCTTTTCCTTGTTCTCCCCCCCACGTAGCGGTAAAGCACAGCTTGTATAAGAGCTTCTATATAAGTCTCGGTCCTATGAATACCGAGTCAAAAAAGAAGCGCTCAATTTCACCTTCTCGTTCAAGATTCAGAGTTCTTCCAAAACGAA
>NC_066862.1:13652735-13660235 GCF_025177605.1 Cucumis melo
GTACCCATTCCAAATTTAAGTCCAATCAAATGATCTGCAGCTGCCAATATATCTCGCTGTAACAAAAATGTATTGTTCTCAGGTATATCAAGATTAAGTCTCTGGTTCAGATTTCGTCGACCAATCCTTCCTAATTCACATCTTTGTTGAAAGAATTTCTTTTGTAATTCCTTACATAAGGATTCAGAAAATACCGGATCTCCGCCTACACAAGAAAATTGTTGATAAAACTCCAAAATGGCATTTTCTTTTGATCTAATTTTTTTTTTCTCCTTATCATTCAGGAAAGACAAAAAAATTTCAGGGTAGCAAACATTCTCGAGAATTTCTCTTAGATTCGAACCCATAGCTGATGATAGAACTAGAATAGATATTTTCTGTTTCCTACTCACACGAGCCCATATCCTTGCTTTTCGATCAATCTCTAATTCTAATCTTCCTCCCCAATCAGATATTATGGTGCCGGTATAGACCGAAATTCCGTTATGGTCCAATTCTGACCGGTAATAGATACCGGGGCTTTGCAATATTTGACTGATGACAATTCTGTATAGTCCATTTACTATAGAAGTTCCCAGGGAATTCATTAGAGGAATGTTTCCAATCAAAATTGTTTGTTCTTGCATATCCCTACGGGTTTTCCAAATTAATCCTGCGGATACGTATAATTCAGAAGAATATGTGAGTGATTCATATACAGCATCTCTTTCTTTTATCAATGGTTCTACCAATTTATATGTTTCCACAAATAATTGAAATTCAATTTCTTGATCTGTATCTTCAATTTTTGGAAACTTAGAAAGTTCTTCTGTTAAGCCATGATCAATGAACCTACAAAACCCTTCAAATTGTATCTGATTAAACGCAGGTATTGTAGACATTCTCTCATTTCCACCCCCAAGCATTTTATTTATTTCCCATTTATAAAAAAAATCCCATTATTTGCTTAAAATGGATCGATCTAGCAATGATGGAATTTATATTATGTTTACTGAATCACATGAAATTTTACCTAACTTCATAGGTGTAATAGATGTAATGCATGAAATACATATGAACGTAGGAATAAAGAGACTTTGATACTCAAATTAAATTGGAATTTGCAACAACTACAAATGAATTGGTAAATTCTATTTAGAATTATGGAGTTTTGTATAAAATATCTATATCAAAACAAAAGTGAGTCAATTTCTACCATTATTATGATATTCCAATCGGATTGGGTACTATAAATAGATTCGGGATTTGATCTGAAGAAACAATATAGAATTTTTTTTATTTAACAACATGGAACTTTTTCGTAGATTTCACTGTTAAAAAAAATTCGCATAGAAGAGAGATATTTTACCTATACCTATATTTTTTTTAGTAGAATTCGTAGAATGCGATTGAAGTATGTATAAGGACTTGTATTTATTAATAAACATGTGCAGATATATATATATAGTTAGTTATATATATCGCCTCCTTTATTACAGTTCTATGGGGAACATCACATGTCGTACTCTATCAAAAATTTATATTTTCTATTTAATGATAATGAAAAAAAAATTCTAAAAACAGAATTCCGAACATTTCCTATAAACATCTTATATATATATAAGATATTAGATTTAGATAATAGTAATCGTTTATGTTCTGGGGTTTACATATACTCATAATCGCTATTAAAATTGTCATTAATAAGGATTTTTTTATGGTTATGGAAACGAATCAATACGGATGGATTAGTAATGATTAGTTATCTATCAATTTTTATTTATTTAGGTAAGGTATCCATTTTTGGATTGTTTTCTTATATCATTAGGGAAACCGAATTTGCAATTTCAATCCAAGAATCATTTATGAATTCACAGTCAATAGTTAAAGTTAACGGTTCCCATTTGTCCTGATTTTTTGCTTTTGTGAATGAAAATCCACATTTTTTTTTCAATAGAAAAAGCAAAGTTTTGCGGTTTTTCGTTTTAGATATTGTGTGTTGTAAGATACTATCTATCTAAGAGATAGAGCCAATCCAATATTTTGTATCGTTTTGGCGGCATGGCCGAGCGGTAAGGCGGGGGACTGCAAATCCCTTTTTCCCCAGTTCAAATCCGGGTGTCGCCTCAGCAACAAACAAAAGAATCAAAATACCCTCTTCTGTTTTGCTGATATAACTTTATCATTTTTTTTAGAAGAAAAGCATCTTTAGATTTGCTTGATTCTAAGCATCGTTGGGGTTCTCTAAAATGTTATAAATCCTTGCGTATAGGTTTCGTTTCCAGAATTTAGTAGAGTAATGAAAAATAATCGTTAAATCTTGAGATGATAGCCCTTCGACTACTAATGTAGTGTCTACTCATTGGGTCTTGAATTAGGGAATATAATTTCATTTTTCCTTACGGAAAGGAGGAAGATACTTGATATACGGACTCATGAAAGTATCTGAGTACTCGAGCATTCAATCAATATTATATTGAATGAATAATTGGCTTTTTTTTTTATTTTAATCTTAAAAAAAGAACTTATTTCTTTTCGATAAGCTCTAACCACGCATGTAATAGGCCATCCCATCTTCCGATTGTCTCTATGAAACAATCGGGGGGACAGTAAAGATTAGATCAAATGAGAAAGGAATAATAGTAGGGTTATGTGATAGATACTATCTTGATTCTCTATTTTGAGACTTTTTACTTAATGTAATGAAATGCAGGACAACAAAAGAAAGACTAGGTCTTATTATTCCTACATGTTACTAACATTCTTTTGATACTTCCAAGAGTTTTTCTGCCTCTTTTATTTATTTGTACTGAATTTTTTCGATTATACTAGAAATCATATAATAACTTGGGATAATTCGATTTTTTGTATTGTTTCATCAATGGTGTTGTGCCCGAATCTCTTTTTGACTATGCGCTAGTGATTCCACTATTATTAGTGAATAATAATTATTAGTGAGCAATAATGGAATAATTCTTTTATATTCATAGAGATAGGGGACATAATTCACATGGATATGGTAAGTCTCGCTTGGGCTGCTTTAATGGTAGTCTTTACATTTTCTCTTTCCCTCGTAGTATGGGGAAGAAGTGGACTCTAGAAGTACTACTAATTGAAAAATAAAACTGTATTGTTTTTGGTTTATTTTATAGATCGTTCTGCAAAACTTTTTTTCTTTTATTTTGAAAAGTAAAAAAAAAAAGAGTTCGGATTATAAGTTTTTAAGTGGATCCATACTTTCAACACGAAAGAACATAGACATAGTGGTTGTCCAATGAGATACTACGCATAATAATATACTACCTCATAATAAGATAGTACCTCGGGGTAGCCACCCACATATTACGTGCTTACCACTTCTTTTATTTATTATTATTAGTATTTTAGTTATTTTCAAAATAGGATTTTTTCTTGTTTTAGGGAACTCATTTCATATCATGCTTCAAACGTTAAATAAAAATGGGGTTTGCTAATTCTTTTCGAAATCCGAAGATAAAAAGTTCCCATGGAACCGAACTCCTGGATCATCTGTCAACTGCTCAATCAATTACTTCTTTCGAATGCTAAAAAAAAATTAGTGGCCTTTCGATTATTTGATTTCAGATTCATTCTAATCAACATGAATTATGAAGCAAAGAAATAGAATTGGGCCACTATGTATATTAGATTAATATTACATATATGTAATTGATATGATATCTATATATAAATAGAAAGATATATATTGTATATTCATCTATATTCAAATTGATCGATATTCAACCTCTATTTTTATAGAGTACAATTTTATATTTATACACTTCAATAACAATAATAGATAGTATGGTAGAAGGATTCATATATTTCTTTCTACCATACTATCGGATCTTATCGAATACTTCTCTCGTAGAATACTGATAATTCTAGTCCGCCAATTTCATTTAAGACGCGAAATTTTAATGCTTTTCATTTTTCTTATCTTCAATCATTGATAAGAACTAAAACGTCAAGGTTAATTCAAATTAATCACTTTGACTGATTGTTTTTACGTATATTATAAGTAAAAAGGCGGTCGGAACTAGAATGAACAGTGCAGTAGCAATAAATGCGAGAATATTTACTTCCATAATATCATCGTTTCATTTTTTATTCGCAATAACTCGGGATTTAATCCCATAGAGATGATAAATGTTTCGCTTGTAAATTCAAGGGGATGCGTTGCATCTCGATGATATCGAATCGTATTAAAATATCATGAATAACAATATCGGAGCTATCAAATCGATTCATCGTCGAGAATTGAATAGTATAACATAGGAAGATCTTTTATCCATACCGAATTTAAACAAAATGGGATTCCTGATGCAATCAAGAATTTCGTTACTTTTTTTTATTTATAATTTTTTGCATTCTTTCTTTTCTATAATCTACTGCCCTCTTATTCAATGCAATCATCTGATGAAGTCTCATCAGACTACCTTTACCCTTACATTGTTTATAAACAAACTCAAGCAAAGAATAGCAGCGAAATTCAAAAAAGGAAAAGGAGGTAGGTTCGAACTAAACTCCTTCCTTTTTTTGTACTTATAAAATCTTCTTAAAAAAAAGAAATAAAAACGAAACTTAAACTTTCAAAAATTCTTAATTACCTCACTAAGAGAGATAGATGGGATCCTTGTTTGTATTAATATCCTCTTTCCTTGAATTAGTAGTGGGACGTATATATCAAAAGTTAAGTGTTAAATTTTAATAAGATAGATTATTTCAAATTCAAATTAGTAATTGAATTTACTAATTGAGGTTACAAAAAATCGGAGCCAGAACGGATATATTTTGCTTTCAGACGAAAAATTAGATCAAAGTTTACTATGTAAACTTTATTTTGTATCGTCCAAATTCCCTTTATGTATGTGCTTTCCGGAAACGTATAGTACTCTATTTCATTAGAAAAATCGGGCGTAATCAACTAGACCCAGTACGCCTTCGAATCCTGAATATGATGCTACCAATAATTGTGGTAATTCACATATGGCACATATGTCTTTCTCCCATCAATTAGTACTCGTTGAAGAAATCAAAATTCCCATATTTTTTTGTTGAAAAATGTGGAAAAAAAATAAGAGAGATCCCGTTTGGAATAAAATTCAGTTATGTTATTTGTTCTCTCTTTCACAGGAAAGGAAGAGATTAATTGATGTATTTTTTTTTTATTGGATTTGGATCCATCGGGACTGACGGGACTCGAACCCGCAGCTTCCGCCTTGACAGGGCGGTGCTCTGACCAATTGAACTACAATCCCAGGGAAATAAAGTGTACAACATATGTTGTTGATTTAATTTCCTTCAAACCTTTCTATGTAGATTTTTGATTCGAATTGTCATATTCTACCAGACAGAGACGCGAGTAATAAAGTAATAGATTGATATGCGCGGAGACATGGACTTTAGTGTGAGAAGCATGGATTAATATTTATTTTTTCGTTATTGTAAAATTGATTGATTATCAATCTGTCAATGAATAAAAAAAGAGTTTTTTTTTTTATTCTTTCATATCAAGTCAAGTATTTCTGTAGAAGGACAAATAGGTTATATCATTTTATGGTGGATACGCGATATATTGGGCCGAGCTGGATTTGAACCAGCGTAGACATATTGCCAACGAATTTACAGTCCGTCCCCATTAACCGCTCGGCGCATCGACCCGGGAAGAATCAATTCCAAGCTTGTTGATAATCCATGATCAACTTCCTTTCGTAGTACCCTACCCCCAGGGGAAGTCGAATCCCCGCTGCCTCCTTGAAAGAGAGATGTCCTGGACCACTAGACGATGGGGGCATACTTGCCCGACTGCCATCATACTATGATCATAGTATGAATAGTTTTTTGAAATTGTCAATATAAAATAAATATAATGGACTAATATGATGCAATTCGACGTATTTTTCTTTCTTTCATTATTCCATCGAAATTTTTTTATTTGTGATTTCTATTTATGAATCGTTCATTCTAATCACCATTCCCCATATAATTCTATATAGAAATTATTTTATTTTAAATTGCATTTTTTTTTATTTATTTCATTTAAATAATATACATAAATTTGCAAATTGGAATATATAGTTATATTACTTATATTATAGAATATCAAATGAAAATAGTGATTAGTAGTGATTAGAGGAAACCTCTAAAATAAACAAAAATAATAAATATTAGAAAAAAAAATATTCTTTTTTTATTTTATTCTTTTTTTATTTAAATAATACGAAGGCTAGTACCCTTCGGGAATTGGTCTGCCATATGCTATAAACAGGATTAAACTCCATTTCTCATACTTTCACTCATTGATTCACTCATTGTTAAGATTAGGTTAGGTATATTTCGATCTCACACTAAGCCAAGAAATTAAAAAACGATAAATTTTGAAATCTGGGGATAGGGATCAACAAGTTATTGAAAATTTTTTTCTCGCCAAATAGAATTGCTTTATCAATGATTCGGTGAATGTATCTATGTTCAATTCGTGTGTGTACATGTATGAATCAAATTCATTTCGTTAGGATGGGGCTCATCAATTTAATTAGGGATCGGTCGTATGATGAAACAATTCATTGCATTGATCAAATCCAATATCAAAAAACTATTTTACCTATACTCATTAGATAAATCCAATTTTTCGTTACTCAATGAGCGACTATGTAGATAAGATATATTTATGTACATATCTTATTATTTATAATTTATAATAATTATATACACTCAACTCATCGTGGCTAGTGTCTGACTCAGAAATTGAATCAAATAGGCCTTTTTAACTCAGTGGTAGAGTAACGCCATGGTAAGGCGTAAGTCATCGGTTCAAATCCGATAAGGGGCTTTGGCTTTTTTCATAAAACTCCAGCCGTAGTATTCATATTTGATTGAGGGGAGAATAGACGACATATTGTTTTTTTTTTTGTAATAAAAAAAGTACAAACCCTATCATTTTAATTTCATTTTTTTATAAAAAAGTTATCTTTAATTATACCAAGTTATTATTATAATGAATAATATAATAGTAATTATAGTTAGAAACTCAAAATTAGAAATTATATAGTGACACATTTTTTTATTATTTTGATTCTAGAATTTCTAATTCTAGAATTTATATATTTTCTTATTCTATAGAATATATAAATTCTATTATTTTATTCTAGATTCTATTCTAATCCTTAGAATAGATTCAAATAATCTATCATGATTCTAATGACTCATCATAAGTTGTTTCCTTGAATTCCAAAATATTCCTATTTTTCATTATTCCAATCAATTATAAAGATTCGAAATCAACAAAAAAAAAAATAAAAAGTAAGTGGACCTAACCCGTTGAATCATGACTATATCCACTATTCTGATATTCAAATTCGATAAGGATGAAATTAGAACAGTGGATCTTTTTTATTTCATTTTCATATTTATTTGGACTCCACACACAGGAATCTGTCGATATTTCCGATTAAATCCTCTTGTTTGTAGACGTTCTATAGTAAAAAATTGCTATTTCTC
>NC_066862.1:13671802-13698664 GCF_025177605.1 Cucumis melo
GATCTTCGGGTCTCGTGCTCCGAGGACTTCAACCCACACTCCTGGCATGCTCCCTGACACGTTTTCCGGAGGTATAGGTCGGGAAGCGAGCTCGTTGGAGGGAGAACTGTGGTGCGACCCAAAACGGTCCAAAAGATGGCCGAAGCTTCCAACGAGTGGCGAACGCTCGTCCGGTGTCAGAAACCACTGGAAATGCACTTGCAGCGAAGGAAACGGGCTGAGCTCGAGGACTTCCGGTGCTCGTCCCAAGAAAACGCGAGCGGGAATGCCCCGGACTCAGTTTTCTCGTCCTGGGGTAAAAAGCGGTCCCCCGACGGTTTCTACCCTTTGCTCCGTATTGGCCATAAGTCTTTCGATCTTCGGGTCTCGTGCTCCGAGGACTTCAACCCACACTCCTGGCATGCTCCCTGACACGTTTTCCGGAGGTATAGGTCGGGAAGCGAGCTCGTTGGAGGGAGAACTGTGGTGCGACCCAAAACGGTCCAAAAGATGGCCGAAGCTTCCAACGAGTGGCGAACGCTCGTCCGGTGTCAGAAACCACTGGAAATGCACTTGCAGCGAAGGAAACGGGCTGAGCTCGAGGACTTCCGGTGCTCGTCCCAAGAAAACGCGAGCGGGAATGCCCCGGACTCAGTTTTCTCGTCCTGGGGTAAAAAGCGGTCCCCCGACGGTTTCTTCCCTTTGCTCCGTATTGGTCATAAGTCTTTCGATCTTCGGGTCTCGTGCTCCGAGGACTTCAACCCACACTCCTGGCATGCTCCCAGACACGTTTTCCGGAGGTATAGGTCGGGAAGGGAGCTCGTTGGAGGGAGAACTGTGGTGCGACCCAAAACGGTCCAAAAGATGGCCGAAGCTTCCAACGAGTGGCGAACGCTCGTCCGGTGTCAGAAACCACTGGAAATGCACTTGCAGCGAAGGAAACGGGCTGAGCTCGAGGACTTCCGGTGCTCGTCCCAAGAAAACGCGAGCGGGGAATGCCCCGGACTCAGTTTTCTCGTCCTGGGGTAAAAAGCGGTCCCCCGACGGTTTCTTCCCTTTGCTCCGTATTGGTCATAAGTCTTTCGATCTTCGGGTCTCGTGCTCCGAGGACTTCAACCCACACTCCTGGCATGCTCCCTGACACGTTTTCCGGAGGTATAGGTCGGGAAGCGAGCTCGTTGGAGGGAGAACTGTGGTGCGACCCAAAACGGTCCAAAAGATGGCCGAAGCTTCCAACGAGTGGCGAACGCTCGTCCGGTGTCAGAAACCACTGGAAATGCACTTGCAGCGAAGGAAACGGGCTGAGCTCGAGGACTTCCGGTGCTCGTCCCAGGAAAACGCGAGCGGGAATGCCCCGGACTCAGTTTTCTCGTCCTGGGGTAAAAAGCGGTCCCCCGACGGTTTCTTCCCTTTGCTCCGTATTGGCCATAAGTCTTTCGATCTTCGGGTCTCGTGCTCCGAGGACTTCAACCCACACTCCTGGCATGCTCCCTGACACGTTTTCCTTAGGTATAGGTCGGGAAGCGAGCTCGTTGGAGGGAGAACTGTGGTGCGACATAAAACGGTCCATAAGATGGCCGAAGCTTCCAACGAGTGGCGAACGCTCGTCCGGTGTCAGAAACCACTGGAAATGCACTTGCAGCGAAGGAAACGGGCTGAGCTCGAGGACTTCCGGTGCTCGTCCCAAGAAAACGCGAGCGGGAATGCCCCGGACTCAGTTTTCTCGTCCTGGGGTAAAATGCGGTCCCCCGACGGTTTCTTCCCTTTGCTCCGTATTGGCCATAAGTCTTTCGATCTTCGGGTCTCGTGCTCCGAGGACTTCAACCCACACTCCTGGCATGCTCCCTGACACGTTTTCCGGAGGTATAGGTCGGGAAGCGAGCTCGTTGGAGGGAGAACTGTGGTGCGACCCAAAACGGTCCAAAAGATGGCCGAAGCTTCCAACGAGTGGCGAACGCTCGTCCGGTGTCAGAAACCACTGGAAATGCACTTGCAGCGAAGGAAACGGGCTGAGCTCGAGGACTTCCGGTGCTCGTCCCAAGAAAACGCGAGCGGGAATGCCCCGGACTTAGTTTTCTCGTCCTGGGGTAAAAAGCGGTCCCCCGACGGTTTCTTCCCTTTGCTCCGTATTGGTCATAAGTCTTTCGATCTTCGGGTCTCGTGCTCCGAGGACTTCAACCCACACTCCTGGCATGCTCCCTGACACGTTTTCCGGAGGTATAGGTCGGGAAGCGAGCTCGTTGGAGGGAGAACTGTGGTGCGACCCAAAACGGTCCAAAAGATGGCCGAAGCTTCCAACGAGTGGCGAACGCTCGTCCGGTGTCAGAAACCACTGGAAATGCACTTGCAGCAAAGGAAACGGGCTTAGCTCGAGGACTTCCGGTGCTCGTCCCAAGAAAACGCGAGCGGGAATGCCCCGGACTCAGTTTTCTCGTCCTGGGGTAAAAAGCGGTCCCCCGACGGTTTCTTCCCTTTGCTCCGTATTGGTCATAAGTCTTTCGATCTTCGGGTCTCGTGCTCCGAGGACTTCAACCCACACTCCTGGCATGCTCCCTGACACGTTTTCCGGAGGTATAGGTCGGGAAGCGAGCTCGTTGGAGGGAGAACTGTGGTGCGACCCAAAACGGTCCAAAAGATGGCCGAAGCTTCCAACGAGTGGCGAACGCTCGTCCGGTGTCAGAAACCACTGGAAATGCACTTGCAGCGAAGGAAACGGGCTGAGCTCGAGGACTTCCGGTGCTCGTCCCAAGAAAACGCGAGCGGGAATGCCCCGGACTTAGTTTTCTCGTCCTGGGGTAAAAAGCGGTCCCCCGACGGTTTCTTCCCTTTGCTCCGTATTGGTCATAAGTCTTTCGATCTTCGGGTCTCGTGCTCCGAGGACTTCAACCCACACTCCTGGCATGCTCCCTGACACGTTTTCCGGAGGTATAGGTCGGGAAGCGAGCTCGTTGGAGGGAGAACTGTGGTGCGACCCAAAACGGTCCAAAAGATGGCCGAAGCTTCCAACGAGTGGCGAACGCTCGTCCGGTGTCAGAAACCACTGGAAATGCACTTGCAGCGAAGGAAACGGGCTGAGCTCGAGGACTTCCGGTGCTCGTCCCAAGAAAACGCGAGCGGGAATGCCCCGGACTCAGTTTTCTCGTCCTGGGGTAAAAAGCGGTCCCCCGACGGTTTCTTCCCTTTGCTCCGTATTGGTCATAAGTCTTTCGATCTTCGGGTCTCGTGCTCCGAGGACTTCAACCCACACTCCTGGCATGCTCCCTGACACGTTTTCCGGAGGTATAGGTCGGGAAGCGAGCTCGTTGGAGGGAGAACTGTGGTGCGACCCAAAATGGTCCAAAAGATGGCCGAAGCTTCCAACGAGTGGCGAACGCTCGTCCGGTGTCAGAAACCACTGGAAATGCACTTGCAGCGAAGGAAACGGGCTGAGCTCGAGGACTTCCGGTGCTCGTCCCAAGAAAACGCGAGCGGGAATGCCCCGGACTCAGTTTTCTCGTCCTGGGGTAAAAAGCGGTCCCCCGACGGTTTCTTCCCTTTGCTCCGTATTGGTCATAAGTCTTTCGATCTTCGGGTCTCGTGCTCCGAGGACTTCAACCCACACTCCTGGCATGCTCCCTGACACGTTTTCCGGAGGTATAGGTCGGGAAGCGAGCTCGTTGGAGGGAGAACTGTGGTGCGACCCAAAACGGTCCAAAAGATGGCCGAAGCTTCCAACGAGTGGCGAACGCTCGTCCGGTGTCAGAAACCACTGGAAATGCACTTGCAGCGAAGGAAACGGGCTGAGCTCGAGGACTTCCGGTGCTCGTCCCAAGAAAACGCGAGCGGGAATGCCCCGGACTCAGTTTTCTCGTCCTGGGGTAAAAAGCGGTCCCCCGACGGTTTCTTCCCTTTGCTCCGTATTGGTCATAAGTCTTTCGATCTTCGGGTCTCGTGCTCCGAGGACATCAACCCACACTCCTGGCATGCTCCCTGACACGTTTTCCGGAGGTATAGGTCGGGAAGCGAGCTCGTTGGAGGGAGAACTGTGGTGCGACCCAAAACGGTCCAAAAGATGGCCGAAGCTTCCAACGAGTGGCGAACGCTCGTCCGGTGTCAGAAACCACTGGAAATGCACTTGCAGCGAACGAAACGGGCTGAGCTCGAGGACTTCCGGTGCTCGTCCCAAGAAAACGCGAGCGGGAATGCCCCGGACTCAGTTTTCTCGTCCTGGGGTAAAAAGCGGTCCCCCGACGGTTTCTTCCCTTTGCTCCGTATTGGTCATAAGTCTTTCGATCTTCGGGTCTCGTGCTCCGAGGACTTCAACCAAAACTCCTGGCATGCTCCCTGACACGTTTTCCGGAGGTATAGGTCGGGAAGCGAGCTCGTTGGAGGGAGAACTGTGGTGCGACCCAAAACGGTCCAAAAGATGGCCGAAGCTTCCAACGAGTGGCGAACGCTCGTCCGGTGTCAGAAACCACTGGAAATGCACTTGCAGCGAAGGAAACGGGCTGAGCTCGAGGACTTCCGGTGCTCGTCCCAAGAAAACGCGAGCGGGAATGCCCCGGACTCAGTTTTCTCGTCCTGGGGTAAAAAGCGGTCCCCCGACGGTTTCTTCCCTTTGCTCCGTATTGGTCATAAGTCTTTCGATCTTCGGGTCTCGTGCTCCGAGGACTTCAACCCACACTCCTGGCATGCTCCCTGACACGTTTTCCGGAGGTATAGGTCGGGAAGCGAGCTCGTTGGAGGGAGAACTGTGGTGCGACCCAAAACGGTCCAAAAGATGGCCGAAGCTTCCAACGAGTGGCGAACGCTCGTCCGGTGTCAGAAACCACTGGAAATGCACTTGCAGCGAAGGAAACGGGCTGAGCTCGAGGACTTCCGGTGCTCGTCCCAAGAAAACGCGAGCGGGAATGCCCCGGACTCAGTTTTCTCGTCCTGGGGTAAAAAGCGGTCCCCCGACGGTTTCTACCCTTTGCTCCGTATTGGCCATAAGTCTTTCGATCTTCGGGTCTCGTGCTCCGAGGACTTCAACCCACACTCCTGGCATGCTCCCTGACACGTTTTCCGGAGGTATAGGTCGGGAAGCGAGCTCGTTGGAGGGAGAACTGTGGTGCGACCCAAAACGGTCCAAAAGATGGCCGAAGCTTCCAACGAGTGGCGAACGCTCGTCCGGTGTCAGAAACCACTGGAAATGCACTTGCAGCGAAGGAAACGGGCTGAGCTCGAGGACTTCCGGTGCTCGTCCCAAGAAAACGCGAGCGGGAATGCCCCGGACTCAGTTTTCTCGTCCTGGGGTAAAAAGCGGTCCCCCGACGGTTTCTTCCCTTTGCTCCGTATTGGTCATAAGTCTTTCGATCTTCGGGTCTCGTGCTCCGAGGACATCAACCCACACTCCTGGCATGCTCCCTGACACGTTTTCCGGAGGTATAGGTCGGGAAGCGAGCTCGTTGTAGGGAGAACTGTGGTGCGACCCAAAACGGTCCAAAAGATGGCCGAAGCTTCCAACGAGTGGCGAACGCTCGTCCGGTGTCAGAAACCACTGGAAATGCACTTGCAGCGAAGGAAACGGGCTGAGCTCGAGGACTTCCGGTGCTCGTCCCAAGAAAACGCGAGCGGGAATGCCCCGGACTCAGTTTTCTCGTCCTGGGGTAAAAAGCGGTCCCCCGACGGTTTCTTCCCTTTGCTCCGTATTGGTCATAAGTCTTTCGATCTTCGGGTCTCGTGCTCCGAGGACTTCAACCAAAACTCCTGGCATGCTCCCTGACACGTTTTCCGGAGGTATAGGTCGGGAAGCGAGCTCGTTGGAGGGAGAACTGTGGTGCGACCCAAAACGGTCCAAAAGATGGCCGAAGCTTCCAACGAGTGGCGAACGCTCGTCCGGTGTCAGAAACCACTGGAAATGCACTTGCAGCGAAGGAAACGGGCTGAGATCGAGGACTTCCGGTGCTCGTCCCAAGAAAACGCGAGCGGGAATGCCCCGGACTCAGTTTTCTCGTCCTGGGGTAAAAAGCGGTCCCCCGACGGTTTCTTCCCTTTGCTCCGTATTGGCCATAAGTCTTTCGATCTTCGGGTCTCGTGCTCCGAGGACTTCAACCCACACTCCTGGCATGCTCCCTGACACGTTTTCCGGAGGTATAGGTCGGGAAGCGAGCTCGTTGGAGGGAGAACTGTGGTGCGACCCAAAACGGTCCAAAAGATGGCCGAAGCTTCCAACGAGTGGCGAACGCTCGTCCGGTGTCAGAAACCACTGGAAATGCACTTGCAGCGAAGGAAACGGGCTGAGATCGAGGACTTCCGGTGCTCGTCCCAAGAAAACGCGAGCGGGAATGCCCCGGACTCAGTTTTCTCGTCCTGGGGTAAAAAGCGGTCCCCCGACGGTTTCTTCCCTTTGCTCCGTATTGGCCATAAGTCTTTCGATCTTCGGGTCTCGTGCTCCGAGGACTTCAACCCACACTCCTGGCATGCTCCCTGACACGTTTTCCGGAGGTATAGGTCGGGAAGCGAGCTCGTTGGAGGGAGAACTGTGGTGCGACCCAAAACGGTCCAAAAGATGGCCGAAGCTTCCAACGAGTGGCGAACGCTCGTCCGGTGTCAGAAACCACTGGAAATGCACTTGCAGCGAAGGAAACGGGCTGAGCTCGAGGACTTCCGGTGCTCGTCCCAAGAAAACGCGAGCGGGAATGCCCCGGACTCAGTTTTCTCGTCCTGGGGTAAAAAGCGGTCCCCCGACGGTTTCTTCCCTTTGCTCCGTATTGGTCATAAGTCTTTCGATCTTCGGGTCTCGTGCTCCGAGGACTTCAACCCACACTCCTGGCATGCTCCCTGACACGTTTTCCGGAGGTATAGGTCGGGAAGCGAGCTCGTTGGAGGGAGAACTGTGGTGCGACCCAAAACGGTCCAAAAGATGGCCGAAGCTTCCAACGAGTGGCGAACGCTCGTCCGGTGTCAGAAACCACTGGAAATGCACTTGCAGCGAAGGAAACGGGCTGAGCTCGAGGACTTCCGGTGCTCGTCCCAAGAAAACGCGAGCGGGAATGCCCCGGACTCAGTTTTCTCGTCCTGGGGTAAAAAGCGGTCCCCCGACGGTTTCTTCCCTTTGCTCCGTATTGGCCATAAGTCTTTCGATCTTCGGGTCTCGTGCTCCGAGGACTTCAACCCACACTCCTGGCATGCTCCCTGACACGTTTTCCGGAGGTATAGGTCGGGAAGCGAGCTCGTTGGAGGGAGAACTGTGGTGCGACCCAAAACGGTCCAAAAGATGGCCGAAGCTTCCAACGAGTGGCGAACGCTCGTCCGGTGTCAGAAACCACTGGAAATGCACTTGCAGCGAAGGAAACGGGCTGAGCTCGAGGACTTCCGGTGCTCGTCCCAAGAAAACGCGAGCGGGAATGCCCCGGACTCAGTTTTCTCGTCCTGGGGTAAAAAGCGGTCCCCCGACGGTTTCTTCCCTTTGCTCCGTATTGGCCATAAGTCTTTCGATCTTCGGGTCTCGTGCTCCGAGGACTTCAACCCACACTCCTGGCATGCTCCCTGACACGTTTTCCGGAGGTATAGGTCGGGAAGCGAGCTCGTTGGAGGGAGAACTGTGGTGCGACCCAAAACGGTCCAAAAGATGGCCGAAGCTTCCAACGAGTGGCGAACGCTCGTCCGGTGTCAGAAACCACTGGAAATGCACTTGCAGCGAAGGAAACGGGCTGAGATCGAGGACTTCCGGTGCTCGTCCCAAGAAAACGCGAGCGGGAATGCCCCGGACTCAGTTTTCTCGTCCTGGGGTAAAAAGCGGTCCCCCGACGGTTTCTTCCCTTTGCTCCGTATTGGCCATAAGTCTTTCGATCTTCGGGTCTCGTGCTCCGAGGACTTCAACCCACACTCCTGGCATGCTCCCTGACACGTTTTCCGGAGGTATAGGTCGGGAAGCGAGCTCGTTGGAGGGAGAACTGTGGTGCGACCCAAAACGGTCCAAAAGATGGCCGAAGCTTCCAACGAGTGGCGAACGCTCGTCCGGTGTCAGAAACCACTGGAAATGCACTTGCAGCGAAGGAAACGGGCTGAGCTCGAGGACTTCCGGTGCTCGTCCCAAGAAAACGCGAGCGGGAATGCCCCGGACTCAGTTTTCTCGTCCTGGGGTAAAAAGCGGTCCCCCGACGGTTTCTTCCCTTTGCTCCGTATTGGTCATAAGTCTTTCGATCTTCGGGTCTCGTGCTCCGAGGACTTCAACCCACACTCCTGGCATGCTCCCTGACACGTTTTCCGGAGGTATAGGTCGGGAAGCGAGCTCGTTGGAGGGAGAACTGTGGTGCGACCCAAAACGGTCCAAAAGATGGCCGAAGCTTCCAACGAGTGGCGAACGCTCGTCCGGTGTCAGAAACCACTGGAAATGCACTTGCAGCGAAGGAAACGGGCTGAGCTCGAGGACTTCCGGTGCTCGTCCCAAGAAAACGCGAGCGGGAATGCCCCGGACTCAGTTTTCTCGTCCTGGGGTAAAAAGCGGTCCCCCGACGGTTTCTTCCCTTTGCTCCGTATTGGCCATAAGTCTTTCGATCTTCGGGTCTCGTGCTCCGAGGACTTCAACCCACACTCCTGGCATGCTCCCTGACACGTTTTCCGGAGGTATAGGTCGGGAAGCGAGCTCGTTGGAGGGAGAACTGTGGTGCGACCCAAAACGGTCCAAAAGATGGCCGAAGCTTCCAACGAGTGGCGAACGCTCGTCCGGTGTCAGAAACCACTGGAAATGCACTTGCAGCGAAGGAAACGGGCTGAGCTCGAGGACTTCCGGTGCTCGTCCCAAGAAAACGCGAGCGGGAATGCCCCGGACTCAGTTTTCTCGTCCTGGGGTAAAAAGCGGTCCCCCGACGGTTTCTTCCCTTTGCTCCGTATTGGTCATAAGTCTTTCGATCTTCGGGTCTCGTGCTCCGAGGACTTCAACCCACACTCCTGGCATGCTCCCTGACACGTTTTCCGGAGGTATAGGTCGGGAAGCGAGCTCGTTGGAGGGAGAACTGTGGTGCGACCCAAAACGGTCCAAAAGATGGCCGAAGCTTCCAACGAGTGGCGAACGCTCGTCCGGTGTCAGAAACCACTGGAAATGCACTTGCAGCGAAGGAAACGGGCTGAGCTCGAGGACTTCCGGTGCTCGTCCCAAGAAAACGCGAGCGGGAATGCCCCGGACTCAGTTTTCTCGTCCTGGGGTAAAAAGCGGTCCCCCGACGGTTTCTTCCCTTTGCTCCGTATTGGCCATAAGTCTTTCGATCTTCGGGTCTCGTGCTCCGAGGACTTCAACCCACACTCCTGGCATGCTCCCTGACACGTTTTCCGGAGGTATAGGTCGGGAAGCGAGCTCGTTGGAGGGAGAACTGTGGTGCGACCCAAAACGGTCCAAAAGATGGCCGAAGCTTCCAACGAGTGGCGAACGCTCGTCCGGTGTCAGAAACCACTGGAAATGCACTTGCAGCGAAGGAAACGGGCTGAGATCGAGGACTTCCGGTGCTCGTCCCAAGAAAACGCGAGCGGGAATGCCCCGGACTCAGTTTTCTCGTCCTGGGGTAAAAAGCGGTCCCCCGACGGTTTCTTCCCTTTGCTCCGTATTGGCCATAAGTCTTTCGATCTTCGGGTCTCGTGCTCCGAGGACTTCAACCCACACTCCTGGCATGCTCCCTGACACGTTTTCCGGAGGTATAGGTCGGGAAGCGAGCTCGTTGGAGGGAGAACTGTGGTGCGACCCAAAACGGTCCAAAAGATGGCCGAAGCTTCCAACGAGTGGCGAACGCTCGTCCGGTGTCAGAAACCACTGGAAATGCACTTGCAGCGAAGGAAACGGGCTGAGCTCGAGGACTTCCGGTGCTCGTCCCAAGAAAACGCGAGCGGGAATGCCCCGGACTCAGTTTTCTCGTCCTGGGGTAAAAAGCGGTCCCCCGACGGTTTCTTCCCTTTGCTCCGTATTGGTCATAAGTCTTTCGATCTTCGGGTCTCGTGCTCCGAGGACTTCAACCCACACTCCTGGCATGCTCCCTGACACGTTTTCCGGAGGTATAGGTCGGGAAGCGAGCTCGTTGGAGGGAGAACTGTGGTGCGACCCAAAACGGTCCAAAAGATGGCCGAAGCTTCCAACGAGTGGCGAACGCTCGTCCGGTGTCAGAAACCACTGGAAATGCACTTGCAGCGAAGGAAACGGGCTGAGCTCGAGGACTTCCGGTGCTCGTCCCAAGAAAACGCGAGCGGGAATGCCCCGGACTCAGTTTTCTCGTCCTGGGGTAAAAAGCGGTCCCCCGACGGTTTCTTCCCTTTGCTCCGTATTGGCCATAAGTCTTTCGATCTTCGGGTCTCGTGCTCCGAGGACTTCAACCCACACTCCTGGCATGCTCCCTGACACGTTTTCCGGAGGTATAGGTCGGGAAGCGAGCTCGTTGGAGGGAGAACTGTGGTGCGACCCAAAACGGTCCAAAAGATGGCCGAAGCTTCCAACGAGTGGCGAACGCTCGTCCGGTGTCAGAAACCACTGGAAATGCACTTGCAGCGAAGGAAACGGGCTGAGCTCGAGGACTTCCGGTGCTCGTCCCAAGAAAACGCGAGCGGGAATGCCCCGGACTCAGTTTTCTCGTCCTGGGGTAAAAAGCGGTCCCCCGACGGTTTCTTCCCTTTGCTCCGTATTGGCCATAAGTCTTTCGATCTTCGGGTCTCGTGCTCCGAGGACTTCAACCCACACTCCTGGCATGCTCCCTGACACGTTTTCCGGAGGTATAGGTCGGGAAGCGAGCTCGTTGGAGGGAGAACTGTGGTGCGACCCAAAACGGTCCAAAAGATGGCCGAAGCTTCCAACGAGTGGCGAACGCTCGTCCGGTGTCAGAAACCACTGGAAATGCACTTGCAGCGAAGGAAACGGGCTGAGCTCGAGGACTTCCGGTGCTCGTCCCAAGAAAACGCGAGCGGGAATGCCCCGGACTCAGTTTTCTCGTCCTGGGGTAAAAAGCGGTCCCCCGACGGTTTCTTCCCTTTGCTCCGTATTGGCCATAAGTCTTTCGATCTTCGGGTCTCGTGCTCCGAGGACTTCAACCCACACTCCTGGCATGCTCCCTGACACGTTTTCCGGAGGTATAGGTCGGGAAGCGAGCTCGTTGGAGGGAGAACTGTGGTGCGACCCAAAACGGTCCAAAAGATGGCCGAAGCTTCCAACGAGTGGCGAACGCTCGTCCGGTGTCAGAAACCACTGGAAATGCACTTGCAGCGAAGGAAACGGGCTGAGCTCGAGGACTTCCGGTGCTCGTCCCAAGAAAACGCGAGCGGGAATGCCCCGGACTCAGTTTTCTCGTCCTGGGGTAAAAAGCGGTCCCCCGACGGTTTCTTCCCTTTGCTCCGTATTGGCCATAAGTCTTTCGATCTTCGGGTCTCGTGCTCCGAGGACTTCAACCCACACTCCTGGCATGCTCCCTGACACGTTTTCCGGAGGTATAGGTCGGGAAGCGAGCTCGTTGGAGGGAGAACTGTGGTGCGACCCAAAACGGTCCAAAAGATGGCCGAAGCTTCCAACGAGTGGCGAACGCTCGTCCGGTGTCAGAAACCACTGGAAATGCACTTGCAGCGAAGGAAACGGGCTGAGCTCGAGGACTTCCGGTGCTCGTCCCAAGAAAACGCGAGCGGGAATGCCCCGGACTCAGTTTTCTCGTCCTGGGGTAAAAAGCGGTCCCCCGACGGTTTCTTCCCTTTGCTCCGTATTGGTCATAAGTCTTTCGATCTTCGGGTCTCGTGCTCCGAGGACTTCAACCCACACTCCTGGCATGCTCCCTGACACGTTTTCCGGAGGTATAGGTCGGGAAGCGAGCTCGTTGGAGGGAGAACTGTGGTGCGACCCAAAACGGTCCATAAGATGGCCGAAGCTTCCAACGAGTGGCGAACGCTCGTCCGGTGTCAGAAACCACTGGAAATGCCCTTGCAGCGAAGGAAACGGGCTGAGCTCGAGGACTTCCGGTGCTCGTCCCAAGAAAACGCGAGCGGGAATGCCCCGGACTAAGTTTTCTCGTCCTGGGGTAAAAAGCGGTCCCCCGACGGTTTCTTCCCTTTGCTCCGTATTGGCCATAAGTCTTTCGATCTTCGGATCTCGTGCTCCGAGGACTTCAACCCACACTCCTGGCATGCTCCCTGACACATTTTCCGGAGGTATAGGTCGGGAAGCGAGCTCGTTGGAGGGAGAACTGTGGTGCGACCCAAAACGGTCCAAAGGATGGCCGAAGCTTCCAACGAGTGGCGAACGCTCGTCCGGTGTCAGAAACCACTGGAAATGCACTTGCAGCGAAGGAAACGGGCTGAGCTCGAGGACTTCCGGTGCTCGTCCCAAGAAAACGCGAGCGGGAATGCCCCGGACTCAGTTTTCTCGTCCTGGGGTAAAAAGCGGTCCCCCGACGGTTTCTTCCCTTTGCTCCGTATTGGTCATAAGTCTTTCGATCTTCGGGTCTCGTGCTCCGAGGACTTCAACCCACACTCCTGGCATGCTCCCTGACACGTTTTCCGGAGGTATAGGTCGGGAAGCGAGCTCGTTGGAGGGAGAACTGTGGTGCGACCCAAAACGGTCCAAAAGATGGCCGAAGCTTCCAACGAGTGGCGAACGCTCGTCCGGTGTCAGAAACCACTGGAAATGCACTTGCAGCGAAGGAAACGGGCTGAGCTCGAGGACTTCCGGTGCTCGTCCCAAGAAAACGCGAGCGGGAATGCCCCGGACTCAGTTTTCTTGTCCTGGGGTAAAAAGCGGTCCCCCGACGGTTTCTTCCCTTTGCTCCGTATTGGTCATAAGTCTTTCGATCTTCGGGTCTCGTGCTCCGAGGACTTCAACCCACACTCCTGGCATGCTCCCTGACACGTTTTCCGGAGGTATAGGTCGGAAAGCGAGCTCGTTGGAGGGAGAACTGTGGTGCGACCCAAAACGGTCCAAAAGATGGCCGAAGCTTCCAACGAGTGGCAAACGCTCGTCCGGTGTCAGAAACCACTGAAAATGCACTTGCAGCGAAGGAAACGGGCTGAGCTCGAGGACTTCCGGTGCTCGTCCCAAGAAAACGCGAGCGGGAATGCCCCGGACTCAGTTTTCTCGTCCTGGGGTAAAAAGCGGTCCCCCGACGGTTTCTTCCCTTTGCTCCGTATTGGTCATAAGTCTTTCGATCTTCGGGTCTCGTGCTCCGAGGACTTCAACCCACACTCCTGGCATGCTCCCTGACACGTTTTCCGGAGGTATAGGTCGGGAAGCGAGCTCGTTGGAGGGAGAACTGTGGTGCGACCCAAAACGGTCCAAAAGATGGCCGAAGCTTCCAACGAGTGGCGAACGCTCGTCCGGTGTCAGAAACCACTGGAAATGCACTTGCAGCGAAGGAAACGGGCTGAGCTCGAGGACTTCCGGTGCTCGTCCCAAGAAAACGCGAGCGGGAATGCCCCGGACTCAGTTTTCTCGTCCTGGGGTAAAAAGCGGTCCCCCGACGGTTTCTTCCCTTTGCTCCGTATTGGTCATAAGTCTTTCGATCTTCGGGTCTCGTGCTCCGAGGACTTCAACCCACACTCCTGGCATGCTCCCTGACACGTTTTCCGGAGGTATAGGTCGGGAAGCGAGCTCGTTGGAGGGAGAACTGTGGTGCGACCCAAAACGGTCCAAAAGATGGCCGAAGCTTCCAACGAGTGGCGAACGCTCGTCCGGTGTCAGAAACCACTGAAAATGCACTTGCAGCGAAGGAAACGGGCTGAGCTCGAGGACTTCCGGTGCTCGTCCCAAGAAAACGCGAGCGGGAATGCCCCGGACTCAGTTTTCTCGTCCTGGGGTAAAAAGCGGTCCCCCGACGGTTTCTTCCCTTTGCTCCGTATTGGTCATAAGTCTTTCGATCTTCGGGTCTCGTGCTCCGAGGACTTCAACCCACACTCCTGGCATGCTCCCTGACACGTTTTCCGGAGGTATAGGTCGGGAAGCGAGCTCGTTGGAGGGAGAACTGTGGTGCGACCCAAAACGGTCCAAAAGATGGCCGAAGCTTCCAACGAGTGGCGAACGCTCGTCCGGTGTCATAAACCACTGGAAATGCACTTGCAGCGAAGGAAACGGGCTGAGCTCGAGGACTTCCGGTGCTCGTCCCAAGAAAACGCGAGCGGGAATGCCCCGGACTCAGTTTTCTCGTCCTGGGGTAAAAAGCGGTCCCCCGACGGTTTCTTCCCTTTGCTCCGTATTGGTCATAAGTCTTTCGATCTTCGGGTCTCGTGCTCCGAGGACTTCAACCCACACTCCTGGCATGCTCCCTGACACGTTTTCCGGAGGTATAGGTCGGGAAGCGAGCTCGTTGGAGGGAGAACTGTGGTGCGACCCAAAACGGTCCAAAAGATGGCCGAAGCTTCCAACGAGTGGCGAACGCTCGTCCGGTGTCATAAACCACTGGAAATGCACTTGCAGCGAAGGAAACGGGCTGAGCTCGAGGACTTCCGGTGCTCGTCCCAAGAAAACGCGAGCGGGAATGCCCCGGACTCAGTTTTCTCGTCCTGGGGTAAAAAGCGGTCCCCCGACGGTTTCTTCCCTTTGCTCCGTATTGGTCATAAGTCTTTCGATCTTCGGGTCTCGTGCTCCGAGGACTTCAACCCACACTCCTGGCATGCTCCCTGACACGTTTTCCGGAGGTATAGGTCGGAAAGCGAGCTCGTTGGAGGGAGAACTGTGGTGCGACCCAAAACGGTCCAAAAGGTGGCCGAAGCTTCCAACGAGTGGCGAACGCTCGTCCGGTGTCAGAAACCACTGAAAATGCACTTGCAGCGAAGGAAACGGGCTGAGCTCGAGGACTTCCGGTGCTCGTCCCAAGAAAACGCGAGCGGGAATGCCCCGGACTCAGTTTTCTCGTCCTGGGGTAAAAAGCGGTCCCCCGACGGTTTCTTCCCTTTGCTCCGTATTGGTCATAAGTCTTTCGATCTTCGGGTCTCGTGCTCCGAGGACTTCAACCCACACTCCTGGCATGCTCCCTGACACGTTTTCCGGAGGTATAGGTCGGAAAGCGAGCTCGTTGGAGGGAGAACTGTGGTGCGACCCAAAACGGTCCAAAAGATGGCCGAAGCTTCCAACGAGTGGCGAACGCTCGTCCGGTGTCAGAAACCACTGAAAATGCACTTGCAGCGAAGGAAACGGGCTGAGCTCGAGGACTTCCGGTGCTCGTCCCAAGAAAACGCGAGCGGGAATGCCCCGGACTCAGTTTTCTCGTCCTGGGGTAAAAAGCGGTCCCCCGACGGTTTCTTCCCTTTGCTCCGTATTGGTCATAAGTCTTTCGATCTTCGGGTCTCGTGCTCCGAGGACTTCAACCCACACTCCTGGCATGCTCCCTGACACGTTTTCCGGAGGTATAGGTCGGGAAGCGAGCTCGTTGGAGGGAGAACTGTGGTGCGACCCAAAACGGTCCAAAAGATGGCCGAAGCTTCCAACGAGTGGCGAACGCTCGTCCGGTGTCAGAAACCACTGGAAATGCACTTGCAGCGAAGGAAACGGGCTGAGCTCGAGGACTTCCGGTGCTCGTCCCAAGAAAACGCGAGCGGGAATGCCCCGGACTCAGTTTTCTCGTCCTGGGGTAAAAAGCGGTCCCCCGACGGTTTCTTCCCTTTGCTCCGTATTGGTCATAAGTCTTTCGATCTTCGGGTCTCGTGCTCCGAGGACTTCAACCCACACTCCTGGCATGCTCCCTGACACGTTTTCCGGAGGTATAGGTCGGGAAGCGAGCTCGTTGGAGGGAGAACTGTGGTGCGACCCAAAACGGTCCAAAAGATGGCCGAAGCTTCCAACGAGTGGCGAACGCTCGTCCGGTGTCAGAAACCACTGGAAATGCACTTGCAGCGAAGGAAACGGGCTGAGCTCGAGGACTTCCGGTGCTCGTCCCAAGAAAACGCGAGCGGGAATGCCCCGGACTCAGTTTTCTCGTCCTGGGGTAAAAAGCGGTCCCCCGACGGTTTCTTCCCTTTGCTCCGTATTGGTCATAAGTCTTTCGATCTTCGGGTCTCGTGCTCCGAGGACTTCAACCCACACTCCTGGCATGCTCCCTGACACGTTTTCCGGAGGTATAGGTCGGGAAGCGAGCTCGTTGGAGGGAGAACTGTGGTGCGACCCAAAACGGTCCAAAAGATGGCCGAAGCTTCCAACGAGTGGCGAACGCTCGTCCGGTGTCAGAAACCACTGGAAATGCACTTGCAGCGAAGGAAACGGGCTGAGCTCGAGGACTTCCGGTGCTCGTCCCAAGAAAACGCGAGCGGGAATGCCCCGGACTCAGTTTTCTCGTCCTGGGGTAAAAAGCGGTCCCCCGACGGTTTCTTCCCTTTGCTCCGTATTGGTCATAAGTCTTTCGATCTTCGGGTCTCGTGCTCCGAGGACTTCAACCCACACTCCTGGCATGCTCCCTGACACGTTTTCCGGAGGTATAGGTCGGGAAGCGAGCTCGTTGGAGGGAGAACTGTGGTGCGACCCAAAACGGTCCAAAAGATGGCCGAAGCTTCCAACGAGTGGCGAACGCTCGTCCGGTGTCAGAAACCACTGGAAATGCACTTGCAGCGAAGGAAACGGGCTGAGCTCGAGGACTTCCGGTGCTCGTCCCAAGAAAACGCGAGCGGGAATGCCCCGGACTCTGTTTTCTCGTCCTGGGGTAAAAAGCGGTCCCCCGACGGTTTCTTCCCTTTGCTCCGTATTGGTCATAAGTCTTTCGATCTTCGGGTCTCGTGCTCCGAGGACTTCAACCCACACTCCTGGCATGCTCCCTGACACGTTTTCCGGAGGTATAGGTCGGGAAGCGAGCTCGTTGGAGGGAGAACTGTGGTGCGACCCAAAACGGTCCAAAAGATGGCCGAAGCTTCCAACGAGTGGCGAACGCTCGTCCGATGTCAGAAACCACTGGAAATGAACTTGCAGCGAAGGAAACGGGCTGAGCTCGAGGACTTCCGGTGCTCGTCCCAAGAAAACGCGAGCGGGAATGCCCCGGACTCAGTTTTCTCGTCCTGGGGTAAAAAGCGGTCCCCCGACGGTTTCTTCCCTTTGCTCCGTATTGGTCATAAGTCTTTCGATCTTCGGGTCTCGTGCTCCGAGGACTTCAACCCACACTCCTGGCATGCTCCCTGACACGTTTTCCGGAGGTATAGGTCGGGAAGCGAGCTCGTTGGAGGGAGAACTGTTGTGCGACCCAAAACGGTCCAAAAGATGGCCGAAGCTTCCAACGAGTGGCGAACGCTCGTCCGGTGTCAGAAACCACTGGAAATGCACTTGCAGCGAAGGAAACGGGCTGAGCTCGAGGACTTCCGGTGCTCGTCCCAAGAAAACGCGAGCGGGAATGCCCCGGACTCAGTTTTCTCGTCCTGGGGTAAAAAGCGGTCCCCCGACGGTTTCTTCCCTTTGCTCCGTATTGGTCATAAGTCTTTCGATCTTCGGGTCTCGTGCTCCGAGGACTTCAACCCACACTCCTGGCATGCTCCCTGACACGTTTTCCGGAGGTATAGGTCGGGAAGCGAGCTCGTTGGAGGGAGAACTGTGGTGCGACCCAAAACGGTCCAAAAGATGGCCGAAGCTTCCAACGAGTGGCGAACGCTCGTCCGGTGTCAGAAACCACTGAAAATGCACTTGCAGCGAAGGAAACGGGCTGAGCTCGAGGACTTCCGGTGCTCGTCCCAAGAAAACGCGAGCGGGAATGCCCCGGACTCAGTTTTCTCGTCCTGGGGTAAAAAGCGGTCCCCCGACGGTTTCTTCCCTTTGCTCCGTATTGGTCATAAGTCTTTCGATCTTCGGGTCTCGTGCTCCGAGGACTTCAACCCACACTCCTGGCATGCTCCCTGACACGTTTTCCGGAGGTATAGGTCGGGAAGCGAGCTCGTTGGAGGGAGAACTGTGGTGCGACCCAAAACGGTCCAAAAGATGGCCGAAGCTTCCAACGAGTGGCGAACGCTCGTCCGGTGTCATAAACCACTGGAAATGCACTTGCAGCGAAGGAAACGGGCTGAGCTCGAGGACTTCCGGTGCTCGTCCCAAGAAAACGCGAGCGGGAATGCCCCGGACTCAGTTTTCTCGTCCTGGGGTAAAAAGCGGTCCCCCGACGGTTTCTTCCCTTTGCTCCGTATTGGTCATAAGTCTTTCGATCTTCGGGTCTCGTGCTCCGAGGACTTCAACCCACACTCCTGGCATGCTCCCTGACACGTTTTCCGGAGGTATAGGTCGGAAAGCGAGCTCGTTGGAGGGAGAACTGTGGTGCGACCCAAAACGGTCCAAAAGGTGGCCGAAGCTTCCAACGAGTGGCGAACGCTCGTCCGGTGTCAGAAACCACTGAAAATGCACTTGCAGCGAAGGAAACGGGCTGAGCTCGAGGACTTCCGGTGCTCGTCCCAAGAAAACGCGAGCGGGAATGCCCCGGACTCAGTTTTCTCGTCCTGGGGTAAAAAGCGGTCCCCCGACGGTTTCTTCCCTTTGCTCCGTATTGGTCATAAGTCTTTCGATCTTCGGGTCTCGTGCTCCGAGGACTTCAACCCACACTCCTGGCATGCTCCCTGACACGTTTTCCGGAGGTATAGGTCGGAAAGCGAGCTCGTTGGAGGGAGAACTGTGGTGCGACCCAAAACGGTCCAAAAGATGGCCGAAGCTTCCAACGAGTGGCGAACGCTCGTCCGGTGTCAGAAACCACTGAAAATGCACTTGCAGCGAAGGAAACGGGCTGAGCTCGAGGACTTCCGGTGCTCGTCCCAAGAAAACGCGAGCGGGAATGCCCCGGACTCAGTTTTCTCGTCCTGGGGTAAAAAGCGGTCCCCCGACGGTTTCTTCCCTTTGCTCCGTATTGGTCATAAGTCTTTCGATCTTCGGGTCTCGTGCTCCGAGGACTTCAACCCACACTCCTGGCATGCTCCCTGACACGTTTTCCGGAGGTATAGGTCGGGAAGCGAGCTCGTTGGAGGGAGAACTGTGGTGCGACCCAAAACGGTCCAAAAGATGGCCGAAGCTTCCAACGAGTGGCGAACGCTCGTCCGGTGTCAGAAACCACTGGAAATGCACTTGCAGCGAAGGAAACGGGCTGAGCTCGAGGACTTCCGGTGCTCGTCCCAAGAAAACGCGAGCGGGAATGCCCCGGACTCAGTTTTCTCGTCCTGGGGTAAAAAGCGGTCCCCCGACGGTTTCTTCCCTTTGCTCCGTATTGGTCATAAGTCTTTCGATCTTCGGGTCTCGTGCTCCGAGGACTTCAACCCACACTCCTGGCATGCTCCCTGACACGTTTTCCGGAGGTATAGGTCGGGAAGCGAGCTCGTTGGAGGGAGAACTGTGGTGCGACCCAAAACGGTCCAAAAGATGGCCGAAGCTTCCAACGAGTGGCGAACGCTCGTCCGGTGTCAGAAACCACTGGAAATGCACTTGCAGCGAAGGAAACGGGCTGAGCTCGAGGACTTCCGGTGCTCGTCCCAAGAAAACGCGAGCGGGAATGCCCCGGACTCAGTTTTCTCGTCCTGGGGTAAAAAGCGGTCCCCCGACGGTTTCTTCCCTTTGCTCCGTATTGGTCATAAGTCTTTCGATCTTCGGGTCTCGTGCTCCGAGGACTTCAACCCACACTCCTGGCATGCTCCCTGACACGTTTTCCGGAGGTATAGGTCGGGAAGCGAGCTCGTTGGAGGGAGAACTGTGGTGCGACCCAAAACGGTCCAAAAGATGGCCGAAGCTTCCAACGAGTGGCGAACGCTCGTCCGGTGTCAGAAACCACTGGAAATGCACTTGCAGCGAAGGAAACGGGCTGAGCTCGAGGACTTCCGGTGCTCGTCCCAAGAAAACGCGAGCGGGGAATGCCCCGGACTCAGTTTTCTCGTCCTGGGGTAAAAAGCGGTCCCCCGACGGTTTCTTCCCTTTGCTCCGTATTGGTCATAAGTCTTTCGATCTTCGGGTCTCGTGCTCCGAGGACTTCAACCCACACTCCTGGCATGCTCCCTGACACGTTTTCCGGAGGTATAGGTCGGGAAGCGAGCTCGTTGGAGGGAGAACTGTGGTGCGACCCAAAACGGTCCAAAAGATGGCCGAAGCTTCCAACGAGTGGCGAACGCTCGTCCGGTGTCAGAAACCACTGGAAATGCACTTGCAGCGAAGGAAACGGGCTGAGCTCGAGGACTTCCGGTGCTCGTCCCAAGAAAACGCGAGCGGGAATGCCCCGGACTCTGTTTTCTCGTCCTGGGGTAAAAAGCGGTCCCCCGACGGTTTCTTCCCTTTGCTCCGTATTGGTCATAAGTCTTTCGATCTTCGGGTCTCGTGCTCCGAGGACTTCAACCCACACTCCTGGCATGCTCCCTGACACGTTTTCCGGAGGTATAGGTCGGGAAGCGAGCTCGTTGGAGGGAGAACTGTGGTGCGACCCAAAACGGTCCAAAAGATGGCCGAAGCTTCCAACGAGTGGCGAACGCTCGTCCGATGTCAGAAACCACTGGAAATGAACTTGCAGCGAAGGAAACGGGCTGAGCTCGAGGACTTCCGGTGCTCGTCCCAAGAAAACGCGAGCGGGAATGCCCCGGACTCAGTTTTCTCGTCCTGGGGTAAAAAGCGGTCCCCCGACGGTTTCTTCCCTTTGCTCCGTATTGGTCATAAGTCTTTCGATCTTCGGGTCTCGTGCTCCGAGGACTTCAACCCACACTCCTGGCATGCTCCCTGACACGTTTTCCGGAGGTATAGGTCGGGAAGCGAGCTCGTTGGAGGGAGAACTGTTGTGCGACCCAAAACGGTCCAAAAGATGGCCGAAGCTTCCAACGAGTGGCGAACGCTCGTCCGGTGTCAGAAACCACTGGAAATGCACTTGCAGCGAAGGAAACGGGCTGAGCTCGAGGACTTCCGGTGCTCGTCCCAAGAAAACGCGAGCGGGAATGCCCCGGACTCAGTTTTCTCGTCCTGGGGTAAAAAGCGGTCCCCCGACGGTTTCTTCCCTTTGCTCCGTATTGGTCATAAGTCTTTCGATCTTCGGGTCTCGTGCTCCGAGGACTTCAACCCACACTCCTGGCATGCTCCCTGACACGTTTTCCGGAGGTATAGGTCGGGAAGCGAGCTCGTTGGAGGGAGAACTGTGGTGCGACCCAAAACGGTCCAAAAGATGGCCGAAGCTTCCAACGAGTGGCGAACGCTCGTCCGGTGTCAGAAACCACTGAAAATGCACTTGCAGCGAAGGAAACGGGCTGAGCTCGAGGACTTCCGGTGCTCGTCCCAAGAAAACGCGAGCGGGAATGCCCCGGACTCAGTTTTCTCGTCCTGGGGTAAAAAGCGGTCCCCCGACGGTTTCTTCCCTTTGCTCCGTATTGGTCA
Source organism: Cucumis melo (assembly GCF_025177605.1). Classification (NCBI taxonomy): domain Eukaryota; kingdom Viridiplantae; phylum Streptophyta; class Magnoliopsida; order Cucurbitales; family Cucurbitaceae; genus Cucumis; species Cucumis melo. The sequence goes on from NC_066862.1 coordinate 13,693,035, forward strand.
TAAGTCTTTCGATCTTCGGGTCTCGTGCTCCGAGGACTTCAACCCACACTCCTGGCATGCTCCCTGACACGTTTTCCGGAGGTATAGGTCGGGAAGCGAGCTCGTTGGAGGGAGAACTGTGGTGCGACCCAAAACGGTCCAAAAGATGGCCGAAGCTTCCAACGAGTGGCGAACGCTCGTCCGGTGTCATAAACCACTGGAAATGCACTTGCAGCGAAGGAAACGGGCTGAGCTCGAGGACTTCCGGTGCTCGTCCCAAGAAAACGCGAGCGGGAATGCCCCGGACTCAGTTTTCTCGTCCTGGGGTAAAAAGCGGTCCCCCGACGGTTTCTTCCCTTTGCTCCGTATTGGTCATAAGTCTTTCGATCTTCGGGTCTCGTGCTCCGAGGACTTCAACCCACACTCCTGGCATGCTCCCTGACACGTTTTCCGGAGGTATAGGTCGGAAAGCGAGCTCGTTGGAGGGAGAACTGTGGTGCGACCCAAAACGGTCCAAAAGGTGGCCGAAGCTTCCAACGAGTGGCGAACGCTCGTCCGGTGTCAGAAACCACTGAAAATGCACTTGCAGCGAAGGAAACGGGCTGAGCTCGAGGACTTCCGGTGCTCGTCCCAAGAAAACGCGAGCGGGAATGCCCCGGACTCAGTTTTCTCGTCCTGGGGTAAAAAGCGGTCCCCCGACGGTTTCTTCCCTTTGCTCCGTATTGGTCATAAGTCTTTCGATCTTCGGGTCTCGTGCTCCGAGGACTTCAACCCACACTCCTGGCATGCTCCCTGACACGTTTTCCGGAGGTATAGGTCGGAAAGCGAGCTCGTTGGAGGGAGAACTGTGGTGCGACCCAAAACGGTCCAAAAGATGGCCGAAGCTTCCAACGAGTGGCGAACGCTCGTCCGGTGTCAGAAACCACTGAAAATGCACTTGCAGCGAAGGAAACGGGCTGAGCTCGAGGACTTCCGGTGCTCGTCCCAAGAAAACGCGAGCGGGAATGCCCCGGACTCAGTTTTCTCGTCCTGGGGTAAAAAGCGGTCCCCCGACGGTTTCTTCCCTTTGCTCCGTATTGGTCATAAGTCTTTCGATCTTCGGGTCTCGTGCTCCGAGGACTTCAACCCACACTCCTGGCATGCTCCCTGACACGTTTTCCGGAGGTATAGGTCGGGAAGCGAGCTCGTTGGAGGGAGAACTGTGGTGCGACCCAAAACGGTCCAAAAGATGGCCGAAGCTTCCAACGAGTGGCGAACGCTCGTCCGGTGTCAGAAACCACTGGAAATGCACTTGCAGCGAAGGAAACGGGCTGAGCTCGAGGACTTCCGGTGCTCGTCCCAAGAAAACGCGAGCGGGAATGCCCCGGACTCAGTTTTCTCGTCCTGGGGTAAAAAGCGGTCCCCCGACGGTTTCTTCCCTTTGCTCCGTATTGGTCATAAGTCTTTCGATCTTCGGGTCTCGTGCTCCGAGGACTTCAACCCACACTCCTGGCATGCTCCCTGACACGTTTTCCGGAGGTATAGGTCGGGAAGCGAGCTCGTTGGAGGGAGAACTGTGGTGCGACCCAAAACGGTCCAAAAGATGGCCGAAGCTTCCAACGAGTGGCGAACGCTCGTCCGGTGTCAGAAACCACTGGAAATGCACTTGCAGCGAAGGAAACGGGCTGAGCTCGAGGACTTCCGGTGCTCGTCCCAAGAAAACGCGAGCGGGGAATGCCCCGGACTCAGTTTTCTCGTCCTGGGGTAAAAAGCGGTCCCCCGACGGTTTCTTCCCTTTGCTCCGTATTGGTCATAAGTCTTTCGATCTTCGGGTCTCGTGCTCCGAGGACTTCAACCCACACTCCTGGCATGCTCCCTGACACGTTTTCCGGAGGTATAGGTCGGGAAGCGAGCTCGTTGGAGGGAGAACTGTGGTGCGACCCAAAACGGTCCAAAAGATGGCCGAAGCTTCCAACGAGTGGCGAACGCTCGTCCGGTGTCAGAAACCACTGGAAATGCACTTGCAGCGAAGGAAACGGGCTGAGCTCGAGGACTTCCGGTGCTCGTCCCAAGAAAACGCGAGCGGGAATGCCCCGGACTCAGTTTTCTCGTCCTGGGGTAAAAAGCGGTCCCCCGACGGTTTCTTCCCTTTGCTCCGTATTGGTCATAAGTCTTTCGATCTTCGGGTCTCGTGCTCCGAGGACTTCAACCCACACTCCTGGCATGCTCCCTGACACGTTTTCCGGAGGTATAGGTCGGGAAGCGAGCTCGTTGGAAGGAGAACTGTGGTGCGACCCAAAACGGTCCAAAAGATGGCCGAAGCTTCCAACGAGTGGCGAACGCTCGTCCGGTGTCAGAAACCACTGGAAATGCACTTGCAGCGAAGGAAACGGGCTGAGCTCGAGGACTTCCGGTGCTCGTCCCAAGAAAACGCGAGCGGGAATGCCCCGGACTCAGTTTTCTCGTCCTGGGGTAAAAAGCGGTCCCCCGACGGTTTCTTCCCTTTGCTCCGTATTGGTCATAGGTCTTTCGATCTTCGGGTCTCGTGCTCCGAGGGCTTCAACCCACACTCCTGGCATGCTCCCTGACACGTTTTCCGGAGGTATAGGTCGGGAAGCGAGCTCGTTGGAGGGAGAACTGTGTGCGACCCAAAACGGTCCAAAAGATGGCCGAAGCTTCCAACGAGTGGCGAACGCTCGTCCGGTGTCAGAAACCACTGGAAATGCACTTGCAGCGAAGGGAAACGGGCTGAGCTCGAGGACTTCCGGTGCTCGTCCCAAGAAAACGCGAGCGGGAATGCCCCGGACTCAGTTTTCTCGTCCTGGGGTAAAAAGCGGTCCCCCGACGGTTTCTTCCCTTTGCTCCGTATTGGTCATAAGTCTTTCGATCTTCGGGTCTCGTGCTCCGAGGACTTCAACCCACACTCCTGGCATGCTCCCTGACACGTTTTCCGGACGTATAGGTCGGGAAGCGAGCTCGTTGGAGGGAGAACTGTGGTGCGACCCAAAACGGTCCAAAAGATGGCCGAAGCTTCCAACGAGTGGCGAACGCTCGTCCGGTGTCAGAAACCACTGGAAATGCACTTGCAGCGAAGGAAACGGGCTGAGCTCGAGGACTTCCGGTGCTCGTCCCAAGAAAACGCGAGGCGGGAATGCCCCGGACTCAGTTTTCTCGTCCTGGGGTAAAAAGCGGTCCCCCGACGGTTTCTTCCCTTTGCTCCGTATTGGTCATAAGTCTTTCGATCTTCGGGTCTCGTGCTCCGAGGGCTTTCAACCCACACTCCTGGCATGCTCCCTGACACGTTTTTCGGAGGTATAGGTCGGGAAGCGAGCTCGTTGGAGGGAGAACTGTGGTGCGACCCAAAACGGTCCAAAAGATGGCCGAAGCTTCCAACGAGTGGCGAACGCTCGTCCGGTGTCAGAAACCACTGGAAATGCACTTGCAGCGAAGGAAACGGGCTGAGCTCGAGGACTTCCGGTGCTCGTCCCAAGAAAAACGCGAGCGGGAATGCCCCGGACTCAGTTTTCTCGTCCTGGGGTAAAAAGCGGGTCCCCCGACGGTTTCTTCCCTTTGCTCCGTATTGGTCATAAGTCTTTCGATCTTCGGGTCTCGTGCTCCGAGGGCTTCAACCCACACTCCTGGCATGCTCCCTGACACGTTTTTCGGAGGTATAGGTCGGGAAGCGAGCTCGTTGGAGGGAGAACTGTGGTGCGACCCAAAACGGTCCAAAAGATGGCCGAAGCTTCCAACGAGTGGCGAACGCTCGTCCGGTGTCAGAAACCACTGGAAATGCACTTGCAGCGAAGGAAACGGGCTGAGCTCGAGGACTTCCGGTGCTCGTCCCAAGAAAACGCGAGCGGGAATGCCCCGGACTCAGTTTTCTCGTCCTGGGGTAAAAAGCGGGTCCCCCGACGGTTTCTTCCCTTTGCTCCGTATTGGTCATAAGTCTTTCGATCTTCGGGTCTCGTGCTCCGAGGACTTCAACCCACACTCCTGGCATGCTCCCTGACACGTTTTCCGGACGTATAGGTCGGGGAAGCGAGCTCGTTGGAGGGAGAACTGTGGTGCGACCCAAAACGGTCCAAAAGATGGCCGAAGCTTTCCAACGAGTGGCGAACGCTCGTCCCGGTGTCAGAAACCACTGGAAATGCACTTGCAGCGAAGGAAACGGGCTGAGCTCGAGGACTTCCGGTGCTCGTCCCAAGAAAACGCGAGCGGGAATGCCCCGGACTCAGTTTTCTCGTCCTGGGGTAAAAAGCGGTCCCCCGACGGTTTCTTCCCTTTGCTCCGTATTGGTCATAAGTCTTTCGATCTTCGGGTCTCGTGCTCCGAGGGCTTCAACCCACACTCCTGGCATGCTCCCTGACACGTTTTTCGGAGGTTATAGGTCGGGAAGCGAGCTCGTTGGAGGGAGAACTGTGGTGCGACCCAAAACGGTCCAAAAGATGGCCGAAGCTTCCAACGAGTGGGCGAACGCTCGTCCGGTGTCAGAAACCACTGGAAATGCACTTGCAGCGAAGGGAAACGGGCTGAGCTCGAGGACTTCCGGTGCTCGTCCCAAGAAAACGCGAGCGGGAATGCCCCGGACTCAGTTTTCTCGTCCTGGGGTAAAAAGCGGTCCCCCCGACGGTTTCTTCCCTTTGCTCCGTATTGGTCATAAGTCTTTCGATCTTCGGGTCTCGTGCTCCGAGGGCTTCAACCCCACACTCCTGGCATGCTCCCTGACACGTTTTTCGGAGGTATAGGTCGGGAAGCGAGCTCGTTGGAGGGGAGAACTGTGGTGCGACCCAAAACGGTCCAAAAGATGGCCGAAGCTTCCAACGAGTGGCGAGACGCTCGTCCGGTGTCAGAAACCACTGGAAATGCACTTGCAGCGAAGGAAACGGGCTGAGCTCGAGGACTTCCGGTGCTCGTCCCAAGAAAACGCGAGCGGGGAATGCCCCGGACTCAGTTTTCTCGTCCTGGGGTAAAAAGCGTCCCCCGACGGTTTCTTCCCTTTGCTCCGTATTGGTCATAAGTCTTTCGATCTTCGGGTCTCGTGCTCCGAGGACTTCAACCCACACTCCTGGCATGCTCCCTGACACGTTTTCCGGACGTATAGGTCGGGAAGCGAGCTCGTTGGAGGGAGAACTTGTGGTGCGACCCAAAACGGTCCAAAAGATGGCCGAAGCTTCCAACGAGTGGCGAACGCTCGTCCGGTGTCAGAAACCACTGGAAATGCACTTGCAGCGAAGGAAACGGGCTGAGCTCGAGGACTTCCGGTGCTCGTCCCAAGAAAACGCGAGCGGGAATGCCCCGGACTCAGTTTTTCTCGTCCTGGGGTAAAAAGCGGTCCCCCGACGGTTTCTTCCCTTTGCTCCGTATTGGTCATAAGTCTTTCGATCTTCGGGTCTCGTGCTCCGAGGACTTCAACCCACACTCCTGGCATGCTCCCTGACACGTTTTCCGGACGTATAGGTCGGGGAAGCGAGCTCGTTGGAGGGAGAACTGTGGTGCGACCCAAAACGGTCCAAAAGATGGCCGAAGCTTCCAACGAGTGGCGAACGCTCGTCCGGTGTCAGAAACCACTGGAAATGCACTTGCAGCGAAGGAAACGGGCTGAGCTCGAGGGACTTCCGGTGCTCGTCCCAAGAAAACGCGAGCGGGAATGCCCCGGACTCAGTTTTCTCGTC